>NC_044055.1:15307148-15312148 GCF_902167405.1 Gadus morhua | reverse complement strand
AAACTCAGTGATTAAATTCTGCAGATGGATGATGGTGATCCAACCCTCATCTGCAACCCCTCCCCCTAATATCTACATATCTATAAACATTCCTCTCTTTTACACATCCTATAAGTCAATTACTAGAGCTCATCCCCGTCTCTCTCTCTCTCTCTCTCTCTCTCTCCCTCTCTCTCTCTTTATCTCCCTCTCTGTTTATTTCATTGTATCTATGTGTGGTTCTACGAGAGAGCGAGAGGGATAGAGGAAGAGAGATAGAGAGACAGAAAACGTCCTATAAAAGGCCTCAGCTAAGTAGGCATTCGTAACAGACGAATGTTCGACACGTTGAACCCTGCTCGACCACAACACGACAGCCTCCATGGCAGGACAGCCAGTAGACGACAGAGAGGAGGAAAAGAAGGAGGAAGAAGCTGTGAAAGGAAGGAAGTGGAGAGGAGGAAGAGGAGAGGAGGAAGAGGAGCAGGGGAGGAGGCATGGGAGATGAGGAGGGAAGAATGGAAAGAGAGGCAAGGCGAGGTGAAGACAGAAGGGGGAGATTGACCGACCGTGGTACGGGTCTGTTGGAGGGGGGGGGGGGGGGGGGGGAGGTGGTTGTCTCGACGTAAACGAGGGGAGATGAAGTGTGACCGCGGCGTTGGTTGACACCGTCTGGAATCCCCCCGCCCCAGAGGGGTTAATGGGGACCCCCATAAAGACTGGCAGCCCGGGGGGGCTGGGGGTCACTCTCACACACACACACACACTCACACACACAGATTTACAGGTATACAAATAAGTGACTGGCGGTGCAGGTGAAATATGGATCGTAATGGCCGTGTCTCCTCGTTAAAAGGCCTTGCCGCTGATTTACCCTCCAGGGGGATTGTGGGAAGGAACTCGGGGTCGGCGGTTGTATTCCCGGTTGCTGCCGGGACACGCTTTATGTAGTGTGGGTCAGAGTGAGTGTTTGGAGGCAGGTCAGGATCCTGGGTACGGGTCAACCGTCTTTGTTTTAGCAGAGAGGGTCTCAGATACAGCGTTGAACTGCATGGGAATGATTTAGTCGACGTTATTCTAAGTTAATTGATAACGTAGCGTCGAATAGCTTACCGCCCAACAGGGGTTCCTGAGAGGTAGCGTGTAGCATGGCTATATTGTCTGCCAGTAGTAGATCTTTCCACGCGGTGAGGTGGCTTTGCTAATGAGCTGTGGCTGTTTATCACTGTGGCATTCTCGTGTCAGAGCTTTCCCCTTGCTTTGTCTCCAAGTGATTTTCACCGCTTACAGCTGAATTTGTAGTTGTGTTAGCGGTGTTAGCCAAGTGACATGCCGCAGATTTAGCTCCCTGTGGGTCAAGGGTTGCTGTGGTAGACTTGACAACATATCCATTATTCTCTCACCCTCCAAGTGAGCACAATCATATACACAAGACACACAGACACACGCACGTACACGCATACACACACACGCACATGCACAGACAGAAGTTGCATGTGGTGTGACATTACTTTAGTCAATGTGCACCTATTGACTGAGTGTGTGTGTGTCTCGGCCAGGGTTCTGGAGTGTGTGCTTGTTTGTCTTTGTGTGTGTGTTCATGTTTGTGCGTGTGTGTGCGTGTATGTGTTTAATTCTGTGTGTGTGTGTGTGTGTGTGTGTGTGCACACATGTGTGTGGTTTTGTGTGTGTGTGTGTGTGGTTGTGTTTTTGTGTGTGTGTGTGTGTGTGTGTGTGTGTGTGTGTGTGTGTATGTATGTGTGTGTGTCTGTCGAGTGTGTGTTTTTGTGTGTTGTTGTATATGTGTGTGCGTGAACGTCTTTGTGTGTGTGTGTGTTTGTGTGTGTGTGTGTGTGTGTGTGTGTGTGTGTGTGTGTGTGTGTGTGTGTGTGTGCGTGTGTGTGTGTGGCTACCTGAAGCACATGCCGGCCAGCCTCTCCATCTCTGTGTCCATGTGCTCCTGCAGCTCTCCCGGTCTGAGCAGCACCTGGCAGATGGGGCAGACTGGGGCCTGGCTGTCGTACAGGGACATCTTCTTCTTACCTGGGGAACACATGCATGGATAAGTTACAGCACAGTACATCACATTACATGCCGGGACCCCCCTAGAGGTGATCTGATTGGCTAATGGGGGTCGTGGGACATTGTTGACCTGTCAGCTTTCGATATTTGACGATTTATTTTTAACCATGACTGGACTAACACTACTCCTAAAATGACTCCTAACCAGAGATGGACTAACACTACTCATAACGAGGCATTGATTACATCGATGACTGGGACATTTTATCTTGATTTGGTCAAAACTAGTAGATTCAGAAAATGTTCACAGTAAGTAACTTTTGATCAAGAAGTCTAAATAAAATGAACTCACTAACATTTTAGGTTAACCCACCCACGCACATACACGTGCACACACAGGCTCCAGTGTGTGTGTGTGTGTGTGTGTGTCTGCAGGAGACGTGAGTGAAAGCGCCGTGCCGGGGCTGAGGTAATGCTATAGAGTCTGCCAACACTACACTCACTTCATTGTCCTTGATCAGCGGGGCACTGGGTGTGTCTGCGTGAGAGAGCGTGCGTGTGTGGGCTCAGGAGTGTGTGTCTGTGTTTGTGTGCGTATGTGTGTGGGTCGGGGGGGTCTTGGGAGTGTGTGTGTGTGTATGTGTATTAGTGTATGTGTTTGTGTGCATGGGTGTGTCTCTGCATGCTCTTAGATAAATACAACAACTATGGCACAATAAATGTGTAGTTGATTTGCGTTGAGTAAGGTTGTGTGTGTGTGCGTGTGCGTGTGAGTGCCGTAGTAGTACGTGGTCAGAAGCACACGTCGTAGCGTCCGTGTTAAAATAGCCTCTATTGAAAGACTGGCTCCACGAAGACCTTTAATGGCTGAAGAGGCTTCCTGCTCTCCACCAATCAAATGGTTTTATTTATAGTCCCAGAACAATAGGCCCCGCCCTTCCTGGACGTCCTGTTTACACTGTTGTCTGTCGCCAGGGTAACCAGGTAGGCTGGACTCCACGTCACTGCCATGTCTGTCCCCTGTTTCTGTCTGAGATTCTTTCTATTTTAGTCTCTCCCGTTCTCTCTCTCTCTCTCTCTCTCTCTCTCTCTCTCTCTCTCTCTCTCTCTCTCTCCCTCTCTCTCTCTCCCTCTCTCTCTCTCTCTCTCTCTCTCTCTCTCTCTCTCTCTCTCTCTCTCTCCCTCTCTCTCTCTCCCTCTCTCTCTCTCCCCCCTCTCTCTCTCTCTCTCTCTCTCTCTCTCTCTCTCTCTCTCTCTCTCTCTCTCTCTCTCTCTCTCTCTCTCTCTCTCTCTCTCTCTCTCTCTCTCTCTCTCTCATCCACACACACACACACACACACACACACACACACACACACACACACACATCCACACACAATCACTGACACACCCTCATAAAAACAAATGAGCCCGTAGATAGAGCTGGATGATTCCGGGTACAGAAAATAAAAGTCCCGTGCCGTGTTTTACTCCTCCTCACAGCTGTAATTACGTCCTTTAAATCTGCAAATCTTTGTTGTGCTAATTAGTCGCTCCTGATCGTTAACTCAAAACACACCATGAAATGAAGATGTCACTCTCTGAACCTGAAGAAACACAAACAGGTATGCAAATGTCTCCCCTGCCTCTCCTCCTCTCCCTCTCCACCATTTCTCCCTCCCTTTCTCTCCCACTTTCTCTCCCTCTCCCCCCGTCCCTCCACTCTCTCCTCCTCTACCCCCCTCCCAGTCTCCCTGAGATCCTTTTCCCTCTCCGCACTCCCTCTCACTCTCCCCCCCCCCCACCCCATCTCTCTCTTCCCTTCTCCCCTCCTCTGGCCCCACTCCCCCCTCCTCCGCCCCCCTCCCGGAGAGCGTGCCGGTGCATACCGCGCACCGCATTCCTCCTCCGTTGCAGGAGCGCAACGCCGGCCACTTTAAGTGACTTTGAAAAATAGGTAATCGATTACAATTTCACCTGTCTCACAGCCCCCCCTCCCCCTCCTTCTCCTCCTCCTTCTCGTCGTCGTCCTCCTCCTCCTCCTCCTCCTCCTCCTCCTCCTCCTCCTCCTCCTCCTCCTCTCGCCCCCGACCATCCAGCTCCTCCTCTTCTGTCGACCCTCTCCTCCATCTTCTCATGCTCTTACTCTCTCTTCTTTTTCTTCTCTTCTCATCCAAAGTGCTTTTCCAACCCCATCCTCTCCCTGTCGTCATCCCTCGCCCATGCAGATAACACCTGTTATTGTCTCTCCATCTCTCTCTCTCTCTCTCTCTCTCTCTCTCTCTCTCTCTCTCTCTCTCTCCCTCTCTCCGTTCTCCTCTCTCACGTTATTCTCCCTCTCCCTCCGTTCTCCCCTCTCTCTCTCTTTGCTCTCTGTATCTCCCTCTAATCATCCTCCGCTCTTTCTGCCTCTCCTGCTCCTGGTATCCATTTATTTGTCTCCCGCCCCTCCTCCTCCCCGTCCGTCTCTCCCTCTTCTGTTTTCATCATCCAGGTTTTCAATTTTGTATTTCATCATTCTCCATCCTTTTTCAATTCACCGTTTCATTCCTTCTTTTTAATGGATCATCCTGTCTCTCGTTCCTTCTGTTTAGGATTTAACACACATTCACCTCTTACTATCTCCCTCTCGCTCTCCATCTCTCTCTCCCCAGCTCTCTCTGTCCCCGTGTGTGTGTGTGCTTGTGTGTGTGCATGCGTGCAAATGTGTGTGTGTCTAGAGGTGGTCATCTTCCCTGCTTTGACAAGATAATGGAGATGCTCCTCTGACCACCTGAAGCAGACAACAAAGAAACTGTCACACACATACGCAAACACACTTACACACAACCACTCCTGTTTTATTATTCTTTCAAATGAAAATGCAGGCAATTAGACAGGCAAGCAGGGAATTGCGTGTGGATGTAAATGTGGGCGTGTGTGTGTTTGTGCGTGTTCAATTGGGTGTGTGAGTGATGTACTCTCTGCCAAACAGTGTAAAGGAAAACATGGTCCAAATTCTCACTTCAACAATCTGTCAG
>NC_044055.1:15302148-15304648 GCF_902167405.1 Gadus morhua | reverse complement strand
TGATCTAATTCATATTTAGTTTATTCCTTCCTGCCTTTCTATCAGTCTTTGTTTCTTAATATCCTATGCATTCATTCCTTCCTCAATGAAACATAAGACCTTTCATATCCGCTTATTTTAAATTGTTCTAACTTAATTGTAGTAACATATTACTGAATCCGACCAGTAAATAACTTAAACAAAGTTTTAATTATCTCTGTGTTTGTAATTGGAACATTGTTCCAAGCCTTTTAGAAGCAGCAACAGATAGCTTCTGCTGGCATGTATTTTTTTCGGTTGCTCATTCTTCTTCTTCTTTCTCTTCAAATTGGAGTGTCCATGTGGGTACTTTCTCCTCCGTCAAACCCTTGTTCAATCCCTCTCTCTCTCCCACACACTTTAGCTCTCTCTATCGCTCTCTCAAACGCCCTTTCCCTGCCTCTGTCTCCCCTTGTGTGTGTGGTATCCGTGTGTGTTCCCCTGGCTGAAGGGGGGATCAATAGATGGATAGATAGCCAGGTCTTCCAGTCACTACAATGGGGCCGGTCTGAAAGTGGCCACTCTGGAGCCGCTGTGGGGATGTCAGCTCCATGTCCACCCCTCAATGGGACCAAAGGCGACACAACAAGCACACAACAAATGGGGAATGTCCCCCCCTGACCACCGTAGGTCAGTGTCTGGGTGCTGAGCGAGCGCTTGATGGGCGGTTACAGTAACCGTGTCTCCACAAAGCTGTCGGGGGTTAAAGGGAGATAAAAGCCCCCCATTTAGGTTTTTTTTGTACAAGAGCCGACATTTCTTTTGTTATCTCGACCGGGGGAAGAACAAATCAAACTGAGGCAGGAATAGCCACGAGGAGGAAACAAAAAGAAGAAATAAAACGGAAAAAGGCATTTTGAAATGTCAAAGGACCAACATTACTCACAAAGACGACTTTAAAGTAATAACAAATTGCTAAAGAAATTCAAACGTACGCAAAAAGACTACAGAAAGCAAAATTATATTTTCATTTTGAATATCTTTCAAAAGATCAAACCGTTAAGATAAATAAAACTTGAAATAACCTGAGCAATTGAATGGCCCTGGCTTGTAAATTATACACGCAATCAGCTAATGAGCACTATGCATGTAAACCTAATTTAATATTTAATAATACGACTGGAAACACAGGATGACTGTTACGACCTGCCACACCTGATTGGCTGTCACAAACGCACACACACACACACACACACACACACACACACACCACACACACACACACACACACACACACACACACACACACACACACACACACACACACACACACACACACACATTTCAGCTAGGCACATGGAAACTTGCAAACAGATGAATGCTTTTCCCCAAATGGAATTACAAAGTGTCTACATGTTGAAGCCGGTTGGCTGTCCTTGAACGGCACACACATGCACACATACACACACACAGACGCACACACACACACACACACACACACACAGACGTGCGCACACACACACACACACACACACACACACACACACACACACACACACACACACACACACACACACACACACACACACACACACACACACACACACACACACACACACACAAACCCTTGCCATTTTGTTGTTGTTTTTCTAAATGAGTTTTTCCTGACAGGCAAGTGTGTGATTCTTTTTACCTCACTTTCCTTCCATCATTTCTCTCCCTCTCTCCCTCCTCTTCCCCCTCTCCCTCTCCTCCCTCCCTCCCCTTGACTGGTTGGCTGGAACATCCGCCAACATCAGTAAACAAGGAAATCTCTCAGCCGCGGCCCGGTGCGTAACCGCATTACCGCCGCAGATAACCTCTTCAAATAACCTGCGATAAGGGGGTCTGATGTGATTCAAGAGGACGGCAGAGAGGAAGAGGAGGAGGCGACGGGGGTAGCTGTCCTGCCCATGTGTTTCTTTGGTTCTTTGGTTCCTCCTTCGTCATTCTTTCTTCCTTGCCTTGCTCTGCCTTGTATTTCCCCTGTATTATTCTCTTGTTCTATTTCATTATTTTTTTTTGTTTCTTTCTTTATTCGCTCTTTCTCCCTCCTCCATTTCAGGTTTTATTCTCTATTCTGATGCTCTCTTTCCCTCTTTATCTCCCTCCCTTCGCGCTCTGCTCCATTTTGATTCGCTCTTCTTCTTCTCCTCCTCCTCCTCCTCTTTTCCACTTTGCCTCGGGGCTTCCTCCAGCCTTCCACTACTCCACTGCTCCGACCCCTCCCAGCATTCACAATCAAATAAATACCCTCACTAAAGTGTCAGCCTTCATTTGGTCCCCTTTGCTCTCTGCCTTTCCTATCCTCTCATCTCCTCTCCTCTTCTATCTACCTCTATCCTCTCCTCTTCTCCTCTATCTATTACTCCTCCTCCTCTCTCTCCTCCTCCTCCTCCTCCCCTCATCATCTCCATAATGGTAAATGTGTCTCCGGCAGTGGGCAGCCGGTGGCCATATTAACACAAATGGGAGGGAGTCAGGTGACACGGCCGTGTTTTGT
>NC_044055.1:15274648-15282148 GCF_902167405.1 Gadus morhua | reverse complement strand
TGTGTGTGTTAGTTTATATGTGCTTGTGTGTGTGCATTAGTGTGTATTTGTGTGTTTGTGTGTGTGTGTGTGTGTGTGTTTGTGTGTGTGTGTGCGTGTACATGTGCTTGTGTGTGCTTATATGTGTGTGTGTGTGGCAATGAAGCCCAGCATGACCGCATCTCTCCATTATAATCATCTGAAAGTACAGACGCATTAAACTCTAAGTGAGCCTGCTTAAAAGGGAGGGAAAAAGTTAAACGCAAATGAGTTGTGTGTGCTCACACGTGCACAGAGCGTGCACGTATCTCCATGCATCAGCATTTCCTATCGGCTTTACCTACTGTGAAACAGCTGTATTTCCCTTCCTCACAATGGTGTTGTAACAAGGATGTACCCAGCTGAAAAGATCTGGGTTTGATCCCCAGTGTCCTCAGTCTAGGGTTCTCGAGCAAGCTGCCCCCTAACCCCTACCTGCGACTTAATGACCTGTCTCTGTATCCACCGTCCAACCCCTACCTACCTGACTGTGACATAGTGACCTGACTCTGTACTTTCCAAAACCTACCTGCTCCTTAATGTCCAGTCACTGAACTGTCTAACCCCTACCTGCTCCTTAATGCCCAGTCACTGAACTGTCTAACCCCTACCTGCTCCTTAATGCCCAGTCTCTGTACTGTCGAACCCCTACCTGCTCCTTAATGCCCAGTCTCTGTACTGTCTAACCCCTACCTGCTCCTTAATGTCCAGTCACTGAACTGTCTAACCCCTACCTGCTCCTTAATGCCCAGTCTCTGTACTGTCTAACCCCTACCTGCTCCTTAATGCCCAGTCTCTGTACTGTCTAACCCCTACCTGCTCCTTAATGTCCAGTCACTGAACTGTCTAACCCCTACCTGCTCCTTAATGACCTGTTTATTTACTGTCTCAACCCTACCTGGGACTTAATGACCAGTCTCTGTACTGTCTATCCCCTACCTGCTCCATAATGTCTCTGTATGTGGCTCTGTAAACCACTTTGGATAGAGCATTTCCTAAACAGTGAACCATGTTTTCACATGGCTGACAAACAACCAACCAGAGTTGGAAGTCACCTTCTACTCTGAGGTGAGGGAGGCGCACAGGGCTGGTGTAGGGTGGGGGTGGGAGGAGGGGATGGGGTGTACTTCAGGTCCCCAGAGGTTAACCACAGCCTGAGCGATCCGGGCGAAATGTCCATGGTTCTGCATTCTATTACCCCGCATTTTCCCTCCAAGCCACGCCCACCTCCTCTCAGCATGCACCACCTCAACCCCTCCCTCCGCCCCGCCATCCTCCGCTAAAAGACAACAACCGAACCACCACGCCCCCACCAGCACCCTGCAGTTACCATGACAGCTCTTTGTCCAGGGTCTTAATACCAGTCTTCTCCTCCCTCAACCCGCTATCACGCTCTCTCTCTCTCTCTCTCTCTCTCTCTCTCTCTCTCTCTCTCTCTCTCTCTCTCTCTCTCTCTCTCTCTCTCTCTCTCTCTCTCTCTCTCTCTCTCTCTCCCCCTTTCTCAACCTCTCTCTCCCTCTCTCTCTGTTACCAAACCAGTCTTAGTTTAATGGCCGACTGTTCTTTTTCGAAAGACTGGAATCCACCTCTCAAATGGAAGGGAATCTAGTCAGACATCTTAGAGAGAGGAATAGAGGGCAAAGTAGGGGAGAGAAGGGGGAGGAGAAGGGGGAGAGAGGAGATGAGGAGAGGAGAGGATCAGAGTACCACAGGACAGGGCGGAGGAATGAGTGAGGAGCCAAGAAAAGAAAAGAGAAAGAAAGAGAAGGAAGGAGATTGGAGGATAGAGGCGTAGAGGAGGAAGAGGAGAGGTGGAAAAATGAGAGAGGAAAGGAAGGAAGGAAGGAAGGAAGGAAGGAAGGAGAGAATAAGAGAGGAGTGAGATGAAAGAGACGAAAAAATTAAGAGTAACTAGGGGGGGAGGGGGTAAGCAGGAGCGTGTGTGTGTGTGTGTGTGTGTGTGTGTGTGTGTGTGTGTGTGTGTGTGTGTGTGTGTGTGTGTGTGTGTGTGTGTGTGTGTGTGTGTGTGTGTGTGTGTGTGTGTGTGTGTGTAGCCTGCTGGGTCCACATTCATTGATGTTGGTGTTTTACGAGAGTCCCTGCCTGGCAGAGAGCACACGCCTCACAGACTCAACACAGACTGGTGGCTGAGGCGCTCACTCTCTCTTTCTCTCTTTCTTTCTCTCTCTCCCTCTCTTGCTCTCTCTACCTCCCTCTCCTGCTCTCAATTCAATTTAAGGTGGCATGAAAAGGCATTCCTTAATATTGCCAAAGCAAAACAGTAACAAGGACATAAATAAGACCTCTCTATTTCTATAGCTGTCCCTCTCTCTTGCTCACTCTCTTTCTATAGCTCTCTCTCTCTCTCTCTCTCTCTCTCTCTCTCTCTCTCTCTCTCTCTCTCTCTCTCTCTCTCTCTCTCTCTCTCTCTCTCTCTCTCGCTCTCTCTCTTTACTCCTTCCCTGTCCATTAAGTATTTCTGTCAGTATTTTTTACTCATTTTAATTATTAAGGTCTGTCAATAGCCTGTCTGTCCATTGCATTTCTGTCTTTTGATTGCAGCCCTGCCTGTGTCTCCCTCCAGCTCAGCCGTCCAACTGAAACTCATCTCCTGCTTGCAGTCATTGTACCGTAAACGCGGGAGAACTCTTATTTTGACTGTGGAATTACACAAACACACAGACACACACACACACACACACACACACACACACACACACACACACACACACACACACACACACACACACACCACACACACACACACACACACACACACACACACACACACACACACACACACATACACACACACACACAGTGGGAACACAGTGGCAAGAGCAGGAGGAGGAGGAGGAGGAGGGGGACTTTTATTGTGAAATGCCAGTGGAGGGTAATTGGAATTCAATAGCAGTTAGATCATGGCTGCTGCCTTGCTCTCTTTGAGGGGAAAGCTATGGGGGATTAGCAGTCGTTAGCCCATCGTGATGTGAAGTGGAAAGTAACAGCTGGTTCCTGCTCGCCACATGGCCTGTCTGGGCCTGCCTCTGTGTGTATGTGTGTGTGTGTGTGTGTGTGTGCGCCCACGCGTGTGTTTGTGTCGCACCACAAGGGCTTAAGGTCAGACTTAGCCGTTCTACTTTAATAGTTTCTCTCAGAATTTTCAGAGGGTAAATTGATTCATTGTCAGCAATTTCAAAGTATTCCATTCTTTTGTATTCCATTGTCTCTCGAACGTTGCTCACTTCTCATCCTCTCCTCTCCTCTCCTCTCCTCTCCTCTCCTCTCCTCTCCTCTCCTCTCCTCACCTCTCTTCTTCTAGTTGCCACTTGTGCATGCCAAGATGGAAGCTTCTAGAACCGCGTGGAGTCTACTAAACTGTCAGTCCTCCCGTAGTTTCTTTTATGAGCTCTGAATACTTTGTTATTTTACATAAAAGCAGTCAGGCAGGGAGGCATGTTTACGGCCCGAACGCACGTGTTGTTTTATAGAGGCGGGGGTGGTAGTGGGGGTGGGGAGGAGGAGGAAGCAGGAGAAGTAGAAGAATGAGAGGAGGAGAAGAAAGGGATATGATGAGGCACGTGGCAGCCATTTTGGAGCTAATGAGGAGGTAGGTGGAAGACCACACAGCTCAACGGAAGGCTCTGTAGCCGTTGTTCTCGCTAACTAGTCTCACCAGCTCCTCTCTCTGCTCTTTGCTAGCTCCCCTCGCTAGCTCCCCTCGCTAGCTCCTCTCGCTAGCTCCTCTCAGTAGTTCCTCTCGCTAGCCCCTCTTGCTAACCCCTCTCACTACCCCTTCTCGCTAGCTCCCCTCACTAGCTTCAATTGCTAGCTCCTTTTGCTAGCTTTAAACGCTAGCTCTGCTCAGTTGAACAAATAGTGGGATTCCTGACAAAGATAACATGTCAGCAACACAAATGCGAAGACAACGATAGAAAATCCGAGGAAAATAAGAGAAAGGCCTGAACAATTCCCAACAGTTTCATTTATCATACAAAATTAATTAAGTGTTCGACAATCAGCTGAACATCTACAATAATGAATATTTCATGCCAATGATGGATACCTAACAGTTGGCCTGCACATGCTATCTCATAAGGCCTTCCACTTGTTCTTCAACACCAGTTTCTCTAAGCAGCTGACTGTATTCTTCTTATGGACACGGTTCGTTGAAACAGCTCTATTCAGCGGCAGTACAGAAGGCTTTTTTTTACCCTTTTCGTGTGTGTTTAAGTGCCTCTCCTAATGGGTGGGTGGTAATGACAGCGTCCTCCCTTGGTGGTAATGACATCTCGGCGGTCACACTCTGGTAAAAACTGTCTTGGTTCTTTTTTTCTGTGTAAAGATGATGGGCATGGCTTCGTACGAGACCTCAATTGAAACAGTCCACGGGACATACCTAACCTTTATCTCACCCCCCGCAGGGTCACGCACACCAGACCTTCTCCTCCCATCAATGTCATGTTCTCCTTTTTGCCCTCTCTCTCTCTGTCTCTTTCCCACTCTCGCCGTCTCTTTCCCTCTCTCTGTCTATCTCTCTCTCTCTCTCTCTCTTTCTCTATATTGCTCATTCTAAATTTTGCTATATATTCTCCCCCCCCCCCCCCCCCCCCCCCCCCCCCCCTCTCTCTCTCTCTCTCTCTCTCTCTCTCTCTCTCTCTCTCTCTCTCTCTCTCTCTCTCTCTCTCTCTCTCTCTCTCTCTGATGCTCCATTCTACGGGGTCAGGCTATTAAATGATATAATACATTACAGAAATAGAGAGAGGAGAGGATGAGAAGAGAGAGGAGGGGGGAGGAGGGAATGGGAAAGGGAAAAGGACTAATAGATTGAAAATATTATAACCATACAATAATTTCAGGAAAAAGTCAAGGAGGGATCATCGCTCTTATTAACTCCAGGAGAGGCCGCGGCGGAGGGAAATGCTGAAATAGAGGATGTTAATACCAGCCTACACCACGTGTAATTGTGGCTGAGGCTGTGGTCCCCCCCGTCCACAACCCCCAGCTTAGCCTCTGTGTGCCACATTATGACTGGTAATTGAGGATATGAATTATAAATGGAGGGATCTCTCTCTCTCACTCAATCTCTCAGTCTCTCTCTCAGTCTCTCTCTCTCTATCTCTCGTAATGACCTCTGCCATTGTTTAACCTTCATAATGGCGCGCTCGCGGTTCATTTCATTTATATTTTTTTTCCCGTTTCCATCATTTAACTTTTGCCTTTTTTCATTTTTAATTTGTGTCCCCCTCTCCTCCCTCCTTTTATTTTATTCTTCCATTACCTTTCCTCTCCTCTCCTATCTCCCCTCCTCTTCCCTACTCTCGCCTCTCCTTATCTCTCATCTCTCCTCTCCTCTTTTTTACCCTGCTCCCTCTCCTCTCCTCTCCTCTCCTCTACACTCCTCTCCTCTCCTCTCCTCTCCTTTCCTCTCCTCCCATCTCCTCCATCTACAAATGTTAACCAGTGAGCCGATGTCGTCATGAACTGTGTAACAATGGCAACGGAACGAGAGTAATTGAAACAAGCAAACAGGCAGGCACACAAACACACACACACACACACACACACACACACACACACACACACACACACACACACACACACACACACACACACACACACACACACACACACCAAGATGCATACAGTATGGAAACACCAACACAAGTACTTCACCCAGCATGGGACGATGCTTGTATGTGTGTGTGTGTGTGTGTGTGTGTGTGTGTGTGTGTGTGTGTGTGTGTGTGTGTGTGTGTGTGTGTGTGTGTGTGTGTGTGTGTGTGTGTGTGTGTGTTTGTGTGTGTGTGTGTGTGTGTGTGTGCATACTGTGTGTGTGAGTGCGTGCATGTGTTTTTCCTAACTGTAATTGCGTATTGAGCCCCCCTACTGGCGCGGGCTCAAGGACCGGCCAGTAGGCGGAGCCTGGAGGCGGAGCGATCCTGGCGCCCATTCTGAAGGCCCGTCTGAAGCTCAGCAGCAGCTCCACACCTACAGTCCAAAAGCCCACTCCATTAAACCCCCTGACTCTCACACACACACACACACGCACGCACACACACACACACACACACACGCACACACGCGCACACACACACACACACGCACGCGCGCGCACACACACGTGCGTGCAGACAGACATACACACTCACTCACACGTGCATGCACACACCGACACACACAAACACAGACATGCATGCACATGCAGACACGCACATAAACGCAGACACAGACACACACACACACACACACACACACACACACACACACACACACACACACACACACACACACACACACACACACACACACATACACGCACATCACCAAATCTGCTCCTCATTCTCTAATTCCCAACATCAAACACACTCACTTCATTAAAAGTACTTACATTTTTTCTCATTTTATAACTTTCTCCTGTTCTCTCTCTCTCGTTCTCTCTCTCTCCATCCATCCATACTCTCCACTCTCTCTCTATTAGTTGCGGTAAGACCAAGCATGTATTCCCCATACAAAAGGCTGGTGGAGGGGGGATGGAGAGATGGGGGGGGGGGGGGGGTAGAGGATACAACAGACCTTGCCAACCCCGGCTACAGTGCAGCTTTATTGGCTAGGGGCGGGGGTTAAAGGGGGAGGGGGGAACCATGGTTAATTGGGAGTAGGGTATTTAATAGGAAGCCAACATCGTAATGTGTTGTAATGCATCTGTTGGTCGCAGGACTGGAGGATGGGATGAGGGTGGGGGAGGGCTCTCAGAAAGGACGAGCGCATGACCGTAGTCAATAGACAGACCAGTGGTCTGGGACTTGTTTGTCTGTGTATGTGTGTCTGATAAATATTTGACGTCAAGTACACGAGACGCACAGGTATTTGCCTCGCACCACCTTTGTGCTGAAGCAACTTGGATGCATGTAAAGATACCTCGACCTACATATTAATTATATTAACAGCTCAATCCCAGGCCTCCTTTGTTAAAATCCCCTCCCATATGGAGAAAAGATCTTTGGTGTTCGACGTTCCCTTCCGTCTCGACCAGTTTGACAACACAAACATTTAGCGTCACCAGTCGCCGGGCGGATTCCGTCAATAGCGATGCACTTTGCTCTGGGCTCCATTGATCTCCCTTACGTGATGTGATATCGGCCAATGTGTAATGGTGACATATGCGGTGTGTAAAATGCGACCGTGCGGAACTGAGGGTATCAGCTGCTCACACACACAAATGAAACCAGAGGAGATGGAGAGCTAAACTCTCACACACACACACACACACACACACACACACACACACACACACACACACACACACACACACACACACACACACACACACACACACACACATACTGGGTGATCAATACTCCAATATCTGAAATCAGGAAACTCCAATCACTACAACGCCAGGGACACTTCAATGGCAACATCAAGGCAGACTAGCACACACACACAGACACACACACACACTTATACACACACACACAC
>NC_044055.1:15259648-15264648 GCF_902167405.1 Gadus morhua | reverse complement strand
TGTGTGTGTGTGTGTGTGTGTGTGTGTGTGTGTGTGTGTGTGTGTGTGTGAGTTGTGTGTGCGTGTGTGCTGTGTGTGTGTGTGCGTGTGTGTGTGTGTGTGTGTGTGTGTGCTTGTGTGTAGGTGGGTAGGTGTGTGTGTGTGTGTGTGTGTGTGTGTGTGTGTGGTGTGTGTGTGTGTGTGTGTGTGTGTGTGTGTGTGTGTGTGTGTGTACTAGAGGACATTGCCATGGAGGTATTCGGTAATGAGAGAGGAACAGAGAAAAACAACAGAATAACAATGTAAACACAGACAGGTGCCTTGTTACTGAGCTTATCAGGACACACACACACACACATACACACACCTTACTGCCACCATCTGTCAAAACTATTCTGGTGAATCATTTGGTCGCTTTGTCTCTTTTAATTAGACGTTGGTGAAAAGGCCTGTGAGGAATCAGGACTAGCTCTAATGTGCTGATGGAAAGCAGCTAATTACTATGACGACACGTGTTGAGTCATGTAGCAGGGCCTTAATTCAAAGTGACTTACAGTGAATTTATTCAGACATCTAGCAAGCCATTAAGGAGCAGGTAGGGGTTAAGGAGTGATGACTTGCAGGTAGATTGTCCGACATTGGGGATCGAACCCGCTGTTACCTTTCAGCTGGGACCACCCCACGATCATGATGGACTCTTGGTGAGGTCATGGAGGAGATACTTAGTGAATGTCTTTTAAATAACAAGGGACGGATCTCCCTCACTCTCCCTCTCTCTCTCTCTCTCTCTCTCTCTCTCTCTCTCTCTCTCTCTCTCTCTCTCTCTCTCTCTCTCTCTCTCTCTCTCTCTCCCTCCCTCTTAGGCGATACTTTACTTAATTGAGTGTGAAACCTTTATCACCATCAGGAGACAGGACGACAGGGAGGGGGGGGGGGAGAGAGAGCGAGCGAGAGAGAGAGAGAGAGAGAGAGAGAGAGAGAGAGAGAGAGAGAGAGAGAGAGAGAGTTAGCGAGGGAGTCGAGAGAATAAGGTAAAAATAGAACGTTTAGAGGAAGACACATTAGGTTGGCGATAGATGTACACAAACGATAAGGAAAATAGGAAAAGGGAGAGTGAGTGGGAAAAAAGAGAGGTAAAAAAGAGGGTAAAAAGAGCGGGAAAGCAGAACAATGGAGAACGTAAGCACGCACCGACGGACGGACATCATAGAGAGAGAGAGTGAGCGATAGCGAGAGAGAGAGAGAGAGAGAGAGAAGAGAGTAAAGCGGCCATGTAGACAACGTAGCCTTCAGATGAACCTCCATCTCTCCCCTCATGTTAACCCCCGTCCTCCCCCTCCCCCTCCTCCCCCCCGACGCCTCCCCAACATCCTGAACCCCGGCGTTCTGTCATGCTATCACCTCCATGTCTCTCTTTCATTACCCGCTGTGAACTCTGGGTAACCCCGCCGTGGCCATCCTTTATGTCGCTGCGCACCGCGACGCCGTGATTTAGACCACCAATGTCCCCACACACACACACACGCACCGTCACACACAGTGTCACACACACTGTCACACACACACCCCTAATTTGATTTCATCATCGCAGGGGGACAGGGAGTGGGGTCAAGCGAGGCAGGGAAAGAAAGGAGGGAGGGAGGGAGTTAGGAAAGAAGGAAGGAAGGAACGATTGAGGAGAGGGGAGGAGAAAGGACGCAAGGTGGGAAAGAGAGAGTGAAGAGAGGGAGATTAAGGGGAGAGGTGGAGAGGGGGGTGGATAGGAACGGGAAGGGGGAGAGAAGGGGTGAGTCAAGGGGGATAGATGAGGGAGAGAGTGGGTTTGGGGGTGGGTCACATCTGTAAGCACTAGCAGAATGACTTGAAGAGCCTAATAAAGTAATCATGGCCTGTGTTACATGGCCATAATATCAGCGCTAGCACGCTGCTAACTATTAGCGCGGGGCCCATCACCGGGCTAGCATTAATGGCTTCTCCCAATCCTCTCTCCTCTTTCCCTCTCCAGCCCTTCCTCCGCCCATCCCATCTCTCACTCCTTCACCCGCCTCTTCCTTGTTTGGCCTAACATCATCTCTCTCTCTCTCATATAACCCTCTCCTTCTCATCCATGGGCAGGAAGGGAGTTGGGGCATCTCGCTACAGGTATTGAACCTGGGAATCGATCCCAGAACCTTTCCTCTGGAACCGTGCTCAGGCCTTGGTTATGAATTGTTGGCTGACTCTATAGTTCTGTAATGAGTCAGACAGATCCAAACGTCATGGTTTGGCATGGCGACAGACACACGTGTGTGTGCGTGTGTGTGTGTGTGTGTGTTCTCGTAGCTCTGAAGGAGACCTCACTAGTGAGCATATTAAAGAATGCCAGCAGCGGCCATGCTCCAGGCCTGCTGCCCATCTGGACGGCAGACATGTTAGAGGCGTGTGTGTGTGTGTGTGTGTGTGTGTGTGTGTGTGTGTGTGTGTGTGTGTGTGTGTGTGTGTGTGTGTGTGTGGTGTGTGTGTGTGTGTGTGTGTGGTGTGTGTGTGTGTGTGTGGGGGGGACCAGGATTAAAGTTGGATTCAGTTTATTTAATTCTTTGTTTCTTGTCTGTTCCATTATTTCTTTCATTTTTTTCATGCTTTACCTATTCTTTCTTTTTTATTACCTTTGCATGCCAGTCTTACTGCCAGTCTGCCTGCACTGTGAACTCTAAGAACATAAAGACCCCATGTTCGATATTTACCAAACGCCAGGTCATAATTACCAATAATGAATAGCGATAATAATGATGATGTGTGCATTGAACGAGATAGAGACAGAGTGACAGGGAGAGAGAGAGGGAGAGAGCAGAAGAGAGAGAGAGAGAGAGAGAGAGACTATTGTATTGTATTGATTGCACCAGTCACTGTGAAGCATTGCGTCGAATGAAAAGCCGTTTCACCTCACATGCGCCTGGCAGTGTACTGTACTGCTACGTGCACTATTGTTCCGTGCACGTGTTCCATTGGCTCATGAGGGATTTAATGGACTGTATGTGTTCAATTAAAGGCTGCTGTACTCCAAGATGTTAGCATGCATTTGGTTTAAGATGTATGTATGTATGTATGTATGTATGTATGTATGTATGTATGTATGTGTGTGTGTATGTATGTATGTATGTATGTATGTATGTATGTATGTATGTATGTATGTATGTATGTATGTATGTGTATGTATGTATGTGTGTGTGTGTGTGTGTGTGTGTGTGTGTGTGTGTGTGTGTGTGTGTGTGTGAAAATGTGCTTGCATATTGGTGTGTGCTTGTGTATGTGTGTGTTTGTGTATGTGTGTGTGTAAGTGTACATGGTCTGCTTCATACGCATTAGCATTGCAGGTATGACACCTCCATTAAGTAGTTTTTTTGAGGTCTACAGAAGTGAGCGAAATTAATTGAAATATCGACTTACCTTAAAGCAGAGAAGCACGAGGTCAGCACATGAAAAAGAGAAAGAGAAGGAGAGGAAAGGAGAGAGAGAGAGAGAGAGAGGAGAGAGAGAGAGAGAGAGAGAGAGAGAGAGAGAGAGAGAGAGAGAGAGCGAGAGCGAGAGCGAGAGAGGTGGGGAGAGAGAGAGAGAGAGAGAGAGAGAGAGAGAGAGAGAGGTACAACATTAGTGACATTGCCAAAGCAACACATGGCGTTCTCAGACTTTGTCAGAGAGCTGTAATGATCTTTATATGAAAAAGAAAGTATTTTTACAGCACCGCACAGCGCCCATAAATCCACCATCACTTTATTCCCCCCGCAGTAATCATGGGAACAGCATGCATGTCAACAGTCACACGCACACTCTGAGTGTGTGTTTGTGTGTGTGTGTGTGTGTGTGTGTGTGTGTTTTGTGTGTGTGTTACAGTTACAGTAATTCTTGCTTTTTTCTGCTTTTTATAGCCACCCGGCAACAATGGAATAAAACGGCCAGTATAAAATCCAACTTTGGGATAGACGTTTAAATGCACGTGACCGTAGCCCCTATATATATTCTCCTCCTCTCCTTCATCTCTCTCCTCCACCGCTCTCTCCTTTCTTTCATCACCATCATCATCACTCATCACCCACCTCTCCTCTCCACTCCCCTCCCCAATTAGCTCTCTTTTCTTTATGTGTTCCTTTCTCCTGATCTCTGGTCCATAGCTCTCTCTTCTCCTCCTCCTCCTCCTTTTACATTACATTTATTTATCATACACTTTTATCCAAACCGACTCATAAGAAGTGCATTAAACCATGAAGATACAACCTAGAATTTGCAATAATTATGCGAGTACATCAAATTCATCAAATGAGTAAACCCTTTCCTGCTGCTAAACTCTCTCTCTCCTTTCTTGTTAGCTCTCTGTCTCTCTTTATTCCTCTCTTCTGATCTCTTCAATCTCTCTCTGTCCCCCCTCCTCTACCTCTCTCTCCCTCCTTTTCAACGCCTTCGTCATCACCCGATCCCCACGTCATAGTCTCTCAGTTTTTTCCTCTCTCCTCCATATCTCTCTCTCTCTCTCTCTCTCTCTCTCTCTCTCTCTCTCTCTCTCTCTCTCTCTCTCTCTCTCTCTCTCTCTCTCTCTCTCTCTCTCTCTCTCTCTCTCTCTCCTCCCTGGTGTGGTGTAAACACAGATTGTTAGGTTAGGGGTTAAAAGTGTTGTGCTTACAGTGGCTCAGCACTAATCTGATTTCCCCGCTCTTTGCGCGTCTATATTTATTTGGTTTCTTTCTCCACCTACCCTCTCTCTCCCTCTCTCCCTCCATATCTCCTCCTCCCTCTCTCTCTCTCTCTCGCTCGCTGTAAACCCATTGGTTGCATCCCCTCTCTTTTTCTCCTTCTCTCTCTCTCTCTCTCTCTCTCTCTCTCTCTCTCTCTCTCTCTCTCTCTCTCTCTCCTTCTCTCTCTCTCTCTCTCTCTCTCTCTCTCTCTCTCTTCTCTCTCTCTCTCATCTCTCTCTCTCTCTCTGTCTCTCTCTCTCTCTCTCTCTCTCTCTCTCTCTCTCTCTCTCTCTCTCTCTCTCTCTCTCTCTCTCT
>NC_044055.1:15247148-15249648 GCF_902167405.1 Gadus morhua | reverse complement strand
GTGTGTGTGTGTGTGTGTGTGTGTGCGTGGGTATGTGTAGCAGGTCGGTGGTGTGTGCGACTAAATGTGTGTTTGTCGGGCTGTGAGTGAGCGCATCTACATACAAAAAACTTAAAGAACAAACGGAAGACACAGTTAGAAATAAATCACAAAATCCAGAATGGAAAAGGATTTAGAAAGCAAACTATGAACTCAAATAAGAAGAAATCCGGACTGAAAAAACGTAACCGAAATGACAGAATAAAAATCCATGCAAAAAGACCAACAACGATGGGTCCCAATTAGGGCTCAGCGGAGTTTAAAACCCGGCCAATGGCGTGGCAGTAAACCCCCACATGAATGACAACCAGGGGCCCTCTGCTGCCGGGTTGCCAGGCAGTGCCGGGCGGACCGTGGGGGTCCCGGGGTCAGAGGCCGGGGCCCCGTCCCGTCCTCCACCTAATTAGCCGATGAGTAATGAACTGGACCTGAAAAGGCTGCGCCGCCGTGGCGGGGACACCCAGGGGTGTCAGGCTGCGGTCGCTCTCGCTGCTACTGGCGTACGGGGCGGTGTGTGTTCTTCTGTCGGCCGTGGTGGTGTGTGAGTGTGTGTTCTGTGTGACGTGCGGCTCTACGCTGTGCTGTCGGGCTCGGTGGTGTTTTAGGGTGTTTTGTGGTGGCGTCGTGTTGTTTGCGTTATGATGCTTCTTGTTTTGTTTCTGTTGAGGTGTGTTGTGTTGTTTTTTTTTGTGTCATGTTGTGTTGTGTTGTGGGCCCGGTGTGTTGTGTCGCGGTTCAGTGTGTTGTGGTGCGTTGTGTGACAATGGGCGGTGTTTAGGCGCACAAGGAAAGACACTCGTACGGAGAGACACACACATGTACAAGCTGACGAACAATAGTCACGCAGACACAGTAATCTACACTGTAATAGATCTACACACCATGACGCATGATGACACACACACGCATACACACACACACAAACACATACACACACACACACACACACACACACACACACACACACACACACACACACACACACACACACACACACACACACACACACACACACCGGGGAGATCACAGAAAGCGGGGCATTTTGTAGGAGGAATCAATTGGTGGCCTTTCTCCTCTCTACCTTTTACTTGTCTCCCCCCTCTCTCTCACCCCGTCCCCTCTCTCCCCCCCTCCCCCCAGGGTGCCAGAGAACATGCCGAGCCATAATGCCTTCCAATCTTCTCCCCAACAAACGCTGTCTCCTTTCATTTACAAGCCTCGGACAGCACTGACCAGTGGTGACCACCTCCTGCCTCTCCCGCCCACACTCCCTCCACCCTCTCCGCTTCCCTCACGTCTCTTCTCTCTCCTCACCCCTTTCCCTCCCACTCATCCATCCCCATTCCCCTCTCCTCCTCCCTCCTCTGCTCCTCTCCCATGCTTCCACCTCCCTCTCTCTTCTTCCTCCGCTCCCTCCCGTGCTTCCTTCCCCGTTCCCCTCTCCTCTCTCCTCTCCTCTCTCCTCCTCTTCTCTCCTCCTTTCTTAACTCCCCCCTATCCTCGCCTCATGTCCCTTCTCTCTCTCCTCCCCTCGTCTTTCCATTCTTCTCCTCTATGCTCCATGTTTCCATCTCCCTTGTGTCTCCTCTCTTGCCCTCTCCTCTCCTCTCTACTCCTAACCTCTTCTATGCCCTCCTCCTCTCCTTCCCATACCTATTTTCTCCTCCTACACATTCTACACCTCCTCCTCTCATTCTCCTTTCTTCTCCTCCTCAACTCCCCCTAGCTCTCCACTCCCCCCTCTCTTCTCTCCTCTCCTCCTAACAACCTTCTATCTATTTGTCTCTGTGTCAGCCCACATCGCATCACCCTGACACTTTAGAGCTCCCTCTCTCTCTCCTTCCCTCTATCCCTCAATGTCTCTCCCTCTCCTCCCCCCCCCCTCTCTCTCTCTCTCTCTCTCTATCTCTCATGCTTCTCCTCAAGAGTAAACACAGGTTGGCGAGCATCAATCACGTCGCACCCAGAGAGAGAGAGAGAGAGAGAGAGAGAGAGAGAGAGAGAGAGAGAGAGAGAGAGAGAGAGAGAGAGAGAGAGAGAGAGAGAGAGAGAGAGAAGAGAGTAAGAGAGGGGTGCAGTGCCAGAATGGGGAGTGGGAAAAAAGGCTGCAATTTCACACTATTTCGCCACCTAGTTTTTTCACCAAGTGCAATATTGTCGGATCAATGTGGGGAACAAATCTGACAGTGTAATTTTGTTCATATGTGTTTGTGTGTGTCTGTATATGAATGTGTGTGTGTGTGTGTGTGTTTGTTCACAAAAGTCCTAAAGTCATAAATATGAGTCTTTACAGGTGAGTCTATACAGGTGGGTCTATACAGGTGAGTCTATACAGGTGGGTCTATACTGGTGGGTCTATACTGGTGGGTCTATACTGCTGGGTCTATACTGGTGGGTCTATATTGGTGAGTCTATATTGGTGAGTCTATGCTGGTGAGTCTATACTGGTGAGTCTATACTG
>NC_044055.1:15239648-15242148 GCF_902167405.1 Gadus morhua | reverse complement strand
GGCGACGGATAAATCTGTGTGAAATAACCAAGAGATGGTTTTTTTGCTGCTATTTCTGTACGACAAAGGGATCAACTGCATCTACACCGACAACCTTGTTGTTTGCTCAAAGGGCTCTATGAGATTCTGACGTTTACTTTCATTTTTAAATAACATAGTTCTTTGTTGTTGTGCACTCCCTTTTTTGTACATAAAGCGCTCTATCAATGAAGTTTGATTTGGTAACAACAAGGGGAGAAGGGGACTCTTCCTGTTGTTTAAACTGCCGGTTGGGAGACAGCTGTTTAAAGCTCTGTGTGTGTTCATTTAAGGAAGAGGCGTAGGAAACGTTGTGTGTCTGTGTTCTACACAGATGGGGATTCTGGGGCCCTTGGGATTCTGAGGGGCCCTTGTTGTGGTTTGAACAGCGGAGGCCCCTCCAGCTAACGGCCCCTGGTAGACCCATACATTTAGCTTCATAAACAGCTAAAGAGCCGAGTAAGAGGGAGGTAGAGAGAGCAGTAGGGAGAGAGAGAGGGAGGGAAAGGGAGAAAGAGGCACGGAAGTAAGGAGGAAAGGAATGAAGGAAGAAACGGAAGGATGGGAGGATAGAAATGTGTGTGGATACATCTTCAATGCCATGTCCGGATCTGGATTCAGACTCCTAATCGTAGCTAATAAGTGTGGTTGTCTATTACAGTTAGAGGTCCAGCGGTTTTGTTTACGTGGGTTTGTGTTTGTGTTCCTGTGTGTGTGTGTGTGTTCCTGTGTGTGTGTGTGTGTGTGTGTGTGTGTGTGTGTGTGTGTGTGTGTGTGTGTGTGTGTGTGTGTGTGTGTGTGTGTGTGTGTGTGTGTGTGTGTACAGGTGGCGGGTACACACATGGGTTAATCAGTCCAGAACCAGGCTGGACCTGAGGGGAGATGGAGGTGTTTGTGACTAGGCTGGTTTGACCATTAGGAAAAGGCTCTGCGATTCACTGGAGTGACGGGCCACTGAGGGGTAACCCACGGCAACCCCCCCCCCCCCCCCACACACACACACACACACACACACACACACACACACACACACACACACACACACACACACACACACACACACACACACACACACACACACACACACAAATACACACATACACCAGAGAGCCTCACAGCCAATCACTTCCCCAGATGGTTCGAGGTCATCCAGGAAGTAGGAAGCAGGGGTCAGCCAATGAAAAAGCAGGCTGGACTCTTTCCCACTGACCCGAGGCCACCTCGAACCAACCAGAACTGAGTGAAGTCTCCACATGTCTGCGCGCACGCGACTGTGACTGTGTGTGTGTGTGTGTGTGTGTGTGTGTGTGTGTGTGTGTGTGTGTGTGTGTGTGTGTGTGTGTGTGTGTGTGTGTGTGTGTGTGTGTGTGTGTGTGTGTGTGTGTTTGGGTGCATGAAGATATCAACGTGTGTATGGTCTTACATGCGTGTGAGGGGCCAATTGTTTTAGTGAAGATAATAGGGACATTTGTGTTGGAAAGAAGCCCATTTGAGTGTGCCACGAAAGACAAACGATTCTCACTTTAGTCACACACACGACTCACACACATAATCTGTCTGTTCTCAAGTGGCCAAATGTCCTGCTAGCCTTGCGGTGATCCGTGTTAAGTGAAAGGCAGAGAAAGAGAGATCTACGTTTGAATGGTGACAACACACACACACAGTTGAACTTGAATGCTCACCGCTACCCTCTGAGAGGGATTGGATTACTGTTTTCCTTTAAAGAAACCCCTACAGTACCATAACTCACCACAGAGCTTGGGAACCTCTCAGGCTTTTCTTCTGGCCGCAACCCTTAAACCTTTTTTTTCCCAAAGATTTCAGTGGAGGTTCCAACAAGGTGTGTGTGTGTGTGTGTGTGTGTGTGTGTGTGTGTGTGTGTGTGTGTGTGTGTGTGTGTGTGTGTGTGTGTGTGTGTGTGTGTGTGTGTGTATGTGTGTGTGTGTGTGTGTGTGTGTGTGTGTGTGAGTGTGTATGTGTATGTGGTTTCGCAGCATACATCTCAGCAAGCAGCTGGCTCCGTCACAGCCCCACTCTGTCTCCAGGTATGAGTAAGTCATCCATTGTTAGTTTTAGTCTCTCTCTCTCTCTCTCTCTCTCTCTCTCTCTCTCTCTCTCTCTCTCTCTCTCTCTCTCTCTCTCTCTCTCTCTCTCTCTCTCTCTCTCTCTCTCTCTCTCTCTCTCTCTCTCTCTCTCTCTCTCTGTCTTTCTCACTTTATATTTCTCTTTGTATCTCTCACTTCAAGTCTGCTCAGCATATTCACAAACAATGGGGGACTATCTTCAGGCTGACGTGAAATCGATTTATTGTCATTCATGAAGATGTGTCCCCCAAATGATTCCCATATGCGCCGTCAAAATGGATTCCACATATTACTGTGCTTTGCTATGCCTCAACCGTTTTATTCTGGAAGATTCCGTGAATCCCAAACACCAACAAAAACCTTTCCCTCCACTCCGTCACAAGATGTGTCAATTGTGT
>NC_044055.1:15227148-15232148 GCF_902167405.1 Gadus morhua | reverse complement strand
AAGATATAACGGCATGAAATAACCCCTTGCGGAAGGGCAGGCGGCTTTTACAAAGCAAGAGAAATTATATGAATGTGTGTGAGTGTGACTGTGTGCGTGTGTGTGTGCATGTGTGTCTCTGTGTGTGTGTGTGTGTGTGTGTGTGTGTGTGTGTGTGTGTGTGTGTGTGTGTGTGTGTGTGTGTCTGTGTGTGTGTGTGTGTGTGTGTGTGTTGTGTGTGTGTGTGTGTGTGTGTGTGTGTGTGTGTGTGTGTGGCAGTAGCAGTGTGTGACAGTAGCATTGTGCTATGTGTGAGAAACAGGTGGCTCATGTTACTGCCATAGGCTAGCGTTGTAATAATAGCGACATTAGCTTGTGATTTTGTTATTCCATGTTCATTTGATTTGATCTCACTCCTGTTCTTCATAAAAAAATACATTTGGGCATGAGGTGTAAAAAAAGAGGGTACAATTCCGCCTGAAATATACACAAACACAAATAGATGGGCACGCTTTTCGAAAGAGATATAAGAAAGTTTTGTATGTGCTTTTCACCAAGACTCATGGGTTACTTCAAAGTAGAAGAACCACATTTACTTTGAAACATCGCCGGCAAACAGGCTAATTACATACAAGTTGTGAAGTCGCTTTCACTTTTGCACTAGGCTACAAATGCCCAAACACACACGCAAAGATCCAGAGAGAGAGAGAGCGTAAAAGAGATAGGGTAAATTGAGGGAGGGAGAGAGAGAGAGAGAGAGAGAGAGAGAGAGAGAGAGAGAGAGAGAGAGAGAGAGAGAGAGAGGAGAGAGAGAGAGAGAGAGAGAGAGAGAGAGAGAGAGAGAGAGAGAGAGAGAGAGAGAGAGAGAGAGGAGAGAGAGAGAGAGAGAGAGAGAGAGAGAGAGAGAGAGAGAGAGAGAGAGAGAGAGAGAGAGAGAGAGAGAGAGAGAGAGAGAGAGAGAGAGAGAGAGAGAGAGAGAGAGAGAGAGAGACCGGACCAAGAAGGTTCCGGCCAGAAGGCTGGAGGTGGACACCGGGCCAGATGATGAGCAGACGGCAGCGGGGCACGGGGGCTGAGCGCGCGGTGCTTTAATACAAAAGAGACAGCGAGGAAACTTTGGAAGCACAAAGAACGAAACAACGACGGTGCAAAACGGCTGCTTGGACACGGGGGAGGGGAGGTGGGGGAGGGAGTGGAGGGAAAAAAAAGCGAAGGCGCACTCCCACACACACACAACAAGAGAGCACCGCCGCTCCATTCAAAACACCATCTGTGGCTTGAAATGGATGAGCGTTTTTTTTGTGTGTGTGTCCGAAAACGTTTCTTTTCTCTTGTGTTTTCCCCTCTCGCCTGCCTCCCTCCCGAGCGGGCGGGGTAGCCACGGGGGGAGGGGCGGGCGTGAAAAGGTCCCGCTTTTGCCTTCTATCGACTTTTTTTGTGTTCAAAAAGAGACCATAAACAAATAGAGAATAGCGCGAGGCAGAGGGAGCGAGACCCCTCTTTAGCAGCCCCCCCTAACAGCGGGCCGGCTACACAGAGCAAATTACACGGAGCGGGTTGGACAGACACAGCGATTTTGGAAACAAAACCAGGGAAATCTGGCATTACGCACCCACCGGGAGACGTGAATAAACTGACTGGCCCGCCGGACATTTAGAGACAGTTAAGGAAATCGACCATGTCCCGCTGGTGAAACAGAAATTCATGTCAAATTAGCTGAACATCGTTTTCAGGGATTCCATGACTGACTTTCCACCTAATGAATAAGAAAATGGCTCGCCTGAAAAAAAAATAATGATGAAACTCAGTCGACAGAGTTAACAACTTGACAAAAGATACCGACCAGCCTGATAATAATAAATACTGCCGATGCTTATTAATAACAGCAACACTAATAATACTAAAAAGGGCAGTAATTTAAATAATTATTTAAATAATTATTATAATATTATAATAATTCAAATAAGATAATACAAATGATAAAATTACATTTTGTAATTAAAATAAAAGTGAAACTAATGCCTAATGCCTTTAAGTGATAAGATAGAAATTGGGAATTAATTAAAATCAGGGGGGCATTTTGACCTTGGGTTCCACTTGAAACGGGATAAAACAGGAACGACATTACACGACCCCGTTCCCTTCAGTCCCCTCGCCCTTATCTCTCTTCCACTGCGCGTGTTTTCGAGTGTCATGACAGCTCGCTCTCTCTCTCTTTATCTCCCCCTGCATGTTTTCCAGCCTCCCTCTCTCACTCTCTCGCTCTCACTCTCTTTAGATGGCGTGTTGTCTATTCATTTACCACCCACCCCTCCCCACCTCCGTGTCAATTAATTAGAGCGCGCTCTTTTTTTCCCCTCGCGCGCCAATTAGCATGAGATAAATATGCATTAGGCGGGAGTTCTCTTGTTTCGTCATTCAACCCCTGTACCTTTTGCGGGACTCCTCGCGACGTTAACGGCGTTCATTTGCATGATGAGTGTATGATGAGCGCGTGTTAATTAGAGCAGCGACTTGACAAGATCTGCGCACACCTTGATGCGGGCACGCGCGGAACGTGCTCGAGTGCGCTTTCAGCAAATAGGAACCTCGTGCTGTCTAATTAATGAATATGTTGCCATAGGGGAAAAATAATAATAATTATGTATTAGGGCTGTTGTGAGATCAACGTGTTCATTGTGCAACCTCCAATTAATCCTAATTATGGATCTATAAAACCACACGAATCATATTACCACTTCTACAACTACTACTAATAATTATTATTATTATACTACTACAACTAAAATAATTCGTTTTATGAAAAATATAAATAATAATAATCACAATTATCCTCAAAATAACAGTCATAGCCCAATAATTAAAGCACTGTAACCAGCATAATAGTATACTACTAATATTTCAGCCTTTTCAGCATAAAGGGTAACTCATGTTAGTAATGGGATTGTTGAGGAGCTAATCGCCCTCTGCATCGTGATGCCAGTGCAGCCATCTCCAAACTTCCTGCAAAGATAATCAAATAATGGCCTGGAAGTCGATTTCCTCTAATAGGCAGGAGGGCGTTTAAAACGATAGACTTCATAACATTACATCACTCACGAGGCACTCTGACAAGCCATTTACAGACAATGAATTACCACACCGGCCATAAAGACTAAACTAATGTGAAATACCACATATTTTAATCAACTTGGACGAAAAAAAGGTATTGCTGTACTCAAATATTTGGAGCAAGGCCGGACATTTGGCTCGCCGGCCTTAATTAAATGAACCACCGAACAATATTTGATTTGCAGCCATTAAAAGAAAACTGCTGCTTTTTATGGTTTCACTCCAAAATCTCTTCCTATAGGTTAACGATTCGCCGGACAGGAGAGAGCCGATATCTAATTGCTCCTCGACAGTGTTTTATTGTTCAAAACTAAATCTAAAGGAAATCCCAATCTTTTTTTTTTACCAAACTTGCCCCGTCATTTCTGCCCCTCTTAAATCATCACAGCGAGGCCTCTAAGTTTCATCCAGAGGACAAGGGACTCATTACTTTTTTAAACGCTAAGAGATTGACTGTGGACGGAGTGTGCGTGTGAATGTGTGTGCGTGTGTGTGTGTGTGTGTGTGTGTGTGTGTGTGTGTGTGTGTGTGTGTGTGTGTGTGTGTGTGTGTGTGTGTGTGTGTGTGTGTGTGTGTGTGTGTGTGTGTGTGTGTGTGTGTGTGTGTGCGTGTGCGGAACATTCGACTGTGTCTGGTCACCCGTCTGTACGCCCCGAGCCCCCTCGCCGTCAGGAGGTCTTACTCCGTAGGAATCGATTACCGGGAAGACGTTTAATGAATTCCGGTGCCGTCCAGAATCCTCTAAATGAACGTTTCCAGATCACGGGGCAGCTGGGGCTAGAGGAACGTGGTCCCCACGAGGACAGACGCCGTCCGAGAACGACGCCAAAAAAAAAACAGTTAACTTAAATGATAAAAATCGGAAGCAGGTCGTGTTCTTAAACCGTGATTGAGAACGTTAAAAAAGCATTGTGGAAGTGAGAGCTTAAAAACTACAAAAATAACTAAAAGAAAAAAACACATTTCAAAATGATAGATTCAGAATAAAAGACGCACTGCATCCGTCACCATGTTTTCAGTTTGGTGATGGAATATCGTTCAGTAAAAATCACAACAATTAACCACATTATTAACCACATTATTAACCACAACAATTAAAAACATCCACATTAACCAATTCTCGAGCGTATTTACGCATCAACTCATAGTTGGAGAATATAAGCGGGTCAGATTTTTGGTAAATCATGTCCGTATGATACCTCCTCCTTTTCTGTTCATTCTCTGGCCGTTTATGGACTACTTTAGTTTTCCATTTACCTAAACAGAGACAAAGCGCAACGGAGAAAGGCTTGGAGTCGCGGACAGGGCGTCTTTCTATGAAGTCGCTTAAGTAAGAAGCCGAGGATGTGTTATAGAGCCGGCACTAGTTTGCTGAGCACTAAATTCTCACGTAGAACAATGCGCTGAATGGCTGAGAAAAAGCCAAAACGCTGCCAACCATTGTGTGTGTATGTGCGTATGTATGTGTGTGTGTGAGAGGGAGAGAGTGTGAGGGAGAGAGACCTCTTGTCTCTTGACCCTGCGAGCTCCCCCAGTCCAAGCTGACCTGCTCAGACGCAAGTTGACAGGACCCCCCACACTCGTCCATTCACCCCATCCATCCACCCCTCTCACTCTCCCTCTCGCTGTTTTTGCCTCCCACTTCAGCCAGACTCCAGCCACCATTACAACTCTAGCGTGGAAGTTTACGACTCAATATGTGGCTATATGTTTACCTTCTAATAATATTTTACTAATAAAACTAGAATATTAACAAGAAGGGAATTTGTATAATATAGTGGACTGCTTGTTAAATAATCAAATGTCAAACGCGAGAGCTTGTAGTTTTTAGTTGCATAAAGTTTGTGTTTTGAATGTAATAAAAACTAAACTAAAATAAGAGTACACTGTTCATCATTGAACCCAAATAG
>NC_044055.1:15217148-15222148 GCF_902167405.1 Gadus morhua | reverse complement strand
GAGAGAGGGTGTGTGTGTGTGTTTCAGACAACAGCAGGAGGCCGTGTCTGCTGGAGAAGATATGTATGATTAAGGATGAACTCTAGCGTGAGTGACGTTAGCATGAGTAGGACTTTGCTTTGGCCTGGCCTCCGAGATACCTAGCACACAACCAAACTGCCCGTTACCACGGCGACATTGAAAGAGACAAAAAGCACACACACTTAATTGCCACACGTGTTGTTAAAGTTGCTGATATTATTGTTGGGTGTTGGCAGATTTAGGGTTAGTCGCCTACAAAGGAAACACTGGAATCTGTTGTAGCTACCAGATAAGATCATAAGATCACACACACACACACACACACACACACACACACACACACACACACACACACACACACACACACACACACACACACACACACACACACACACACACACCTGTAGCTACCAGATAAGTATTGGTCTTTCATGACAGAGACAACACATTTATTGTGCCACTTTGCATAATTGCACGGATGGTGTGTGTGTGTGTGTGTGTGTGTGTGTGTGTGTGTGTGTGTGTGTGTGTGTGTGTGTGTGTGTGTGTGTGTGTGTGTGTGTTTGTGTGTGTGTGTGCAGGCGTTTGACTTTGTGTGTGTGTGTGTGAGACAGTTGATTTGCGTGAGAACAACCCGTCATTCAAGCTGCTGAGCTTGTGTTGTGTAAAGATTTATCGCCTGCATATCTACATTGAGCGCTTGTGCCATATGTGTGTGTGTTTGTTTGTGTGTGTGTGTGTGTATGTGTGTGAGTTCTTGTGCGGTCTGTCGGTAATCATTGCGGTGGTAAGATTTACAGCCATCTCCCTGGCGACGGGTCCAACATGGCTGCCCTAGTGACTGACAATGAAATGCGTGAATTAATGGTTTGCTGTCCAACACACACACAAATACACAGACAAACAAACACACACACACACACACACACACACACACACACACACACACACACACACACACACACACACACACCACACACACACACACACACACACACACACACACACACACACAGCCTCTTACTCAATCTTCCACCCTCATTTATTCTCTCTCTCTCTCTCTCTCTCTCTCTCTCTCTCTCTCTCTCTCTCTCTCTCTCTCTCTCTCTCTCTCTCTCTCTCTCTCTCTCTCTCTCTCTCTCTCTCTCTCTCTCTCTCTCTCTCCATTACCACCACTTTATTTCTCTTTCCATCTCTCTTTCTCAATGTCTCTGTCACTTGTTGTGTCTCTCTCTCTCATTCTCTGTTCCTCTATCTCACTTGCCCATCCACCTCTCTTTGCTCGTTAAACGTTCGAGGGGCCCTAATTAGGCTCCTGTCGTGCCGCGGGAGGGCCCAGATAGCAGCTATCACTGCGACCCGCAGCGGCGAGGAGACAAGAGAGACATTTGTTCTAGCGCCTCTGTTTGCCCTCTTTCCTCCCCTTGTTTATGAGCGGCCTCTGTTCCCGGTGGCCCCGGTCTCCCTGGGGTGCTGTTCTGAGGTTGTCAGATCTGTTATCTTATCATGTAGCATGTCAGCGCCTCGGTCGCTCGCTTGTCCGAAGCCTTTTGTCTTCTAATGCTGCCGCTAGATCTGTGTTCCACCGATGTCTTTACCCTGGTTCCGTTGTGGATGCTGTTTACTATAGGTAGTTGTGGAGCAGACGTTTTTATCTGCTTGACTTATGTGTTTTTCGCAGATGCATGTCATTGAGGAGCAGGTTGGGGGATTTAGGAATCTTGCTCAAGGGTGCCGACAGGTAGACCAAGAGTATCGGGTTTTATACCCGTAACCCACCACTAGAGTATCCTGCTCCCTTTACTGCATGTTCCCATGTCCCTTGACCAGTCTGTGATATTTACAGATGGACTTCTTCCAACCTCTCCCATTCTGCCTCTCTCTCTCCCATTCTCTCTCTCCCATTCTCCCTCCCTCTCTCTCTCTCTCTCTCTCTCTCTCTCTCTCTCTCTTCTCTCTCTCTCTCTCCTCTCTCTTCTCTCTTCTCTCTCTCTCTCTCTCTCTCATCTCTCTCCTCTCTCTCTCTCTCTCCCCCCCCCCCCCCCCCCCCCCCCCCCAGTGTGGAGGCCCTAGTTCTCTTTAACAGGTCTTATCTACAGCTCCGGGTGCTAATGAGCCGTCATAAAGCAGAGGAGGGGAGGCTGGGGGGGAAGAGGGGAGTGGAGGGGGGGGCAGTTAGCATTAGCGCTGTGTCTCTCTTTTACTTGCAAAGTATATGTCTTCCCGTCCTCTCTCGCTCCCTCATCTCCTTTTATGCCGTCGTAGTCCTCTCTCTCTCTCCTCTCTCTCTCTCTCTCTCTCTCTCTCTCTCTCTCTCTCTCTCTCTCTCTCTCTCTCTCTCTCTCTCGTCTCTCTCTCTTCCTCTCTCTAGTCTTTAACCCTGCCTCGCTCAGCCTCCATCTTCCTTAACCTCCTTCCTTATTCCTTCTGTTGGCTCAATCTCTTAGTCTCCGGCTTCTTCCTTTCCCCTCTATCCTGCGGTTGCTTCTTTTTGCCACTGTTATTTTTATCCTGCTCTCATTTGATCCTCTCTCGCTCTCCCTCTCCCCCCCCCCCCCCCCCCCGCCCCCCCCCCCCCCTCCATCGGCGGTGTGAATCATATCTGGCCTGCGGTCTACATATGCTAAAGCCTGTGTAATTACAGCACCTCTTAAATAAAGACACGCTCCTTAAGCTGTCGTAGGGTGGGGAGCGGGGGAGTCGCAGCCAAACAAGGGGCAGGTGGGGGCCTCTCTCTATCTCTCTCTCTCTCTCTCTCTCCAACACCCAACCACCCAGAGCAACAAATCTGTCATAGATAGGTGGGGATTTATCACCACTGGGGCCCTGGGAGCCATGCCGCGCAAGGAAGGAGGGGATGGAGGTGGGAGGAGGGGAGGAGGGGGAGGAGGGGAGGAGGAGGAGATGGTCGGGGAGGCTGGTAGGAGATAAAGCAGCGGGCGGGAGAGATGGGTGTAATGAGTGGTGTGTGTGTGTGTTGTGTGTGTGTGTGTGTGTGTGTGTGTGTGTGTGTGTGTGTGTGTGTGTGTGTGTGTGTGTGTGTGTGTGTGTGTGTGTGTGTGTGTGAGGGTGTGGCAGGGGTGGTGATTATGGTGGTTGCGGTGGGAGGTGATATTGAAGGAGGGAGGTGGGGATGGAGAGAAATGATGGCAAAACAAAGCGTTTGGGAAAAGTTTCCAAAAATTGCAGAAGATGAATGAATGGACGGGTGTATGGGAGGAGACAGGGGACAAGGGAAGAGGGGAGGAGAGAGAGAAGGGGAGGAGAGAGAGTCAAGAAGAATGTGGGAAAAGAGAAATGGAGAAGAGAAAGATGAGAGAGAGAATAAACTAGTGTGAAGTAATAGTTGTGTGAGTCCCAGTACAGGTGGGGATGAAACCACGTGGGGGGAGATTGATGTGTTCTGACCCTGCCTGTTCGCCTCCCTGCCTCCCTCACTGACAGATCCCGACGGCCAGGAAGATAGAACCATCAATGACATTTAAATTGACAAAAGAAGGGCCTCGTGCCATGAGCCCGATGTGAAGCACCCGATTCTGAATCCGGTCAGAATGTTGCTGCCTTACCAAGAAATGCCAATAAATAAAATACCAGAACTGGTAGAAAGGAAAGTTTTGGTGAATCTGCGGCAACCAAGGATGATCAGATGAAAGCCATTGATTGAAATACATGCGATCAAAACGTTTGCCTCAGCTATAAAAACCAATATTATGTTTTCAACATTAGTGGCTATTCAGATCCAATGCTTAAAACTATATTTCCATTGACCAACGTCAGAACAATGACGAGATTCATCGGGAAGGACTCTGCTACAACAGAGGCTTTGTCAATTGTCTCTTGTCTCTTCCAAAAAAATAGCATCAGTCATAATTCTTCACAGGAAAAAATGAATACTTCAAGGACCTCGATTTGGCAAGTACAGGGATTAAAATAAAAAGTGGATCCCAGGCTGCCTGTTCAAACAAAGACCTCTTTTCAAACCCCCAGCGTCTCCCTTCAGTCTGTCCGGTCGACGAGTCCCTCCGCCTGTCCGAGTACCACAGCTAAAGTCAATAGTGCCCCCCCCCCCCCACCAAGCCCCCTGTTCATCATCCCCCTGCCCTTGAATCTCAGCCCATCAGACCCTAACAAACGAGAGATCCATGTGGTGGACACAAAGCTGTCCTGATGTTGGGACTGTGTTGTTGTGTGTGTGGTGTGTGGTGTGTGAGGTTGTGTTGTGTGTTGTGTGAGTGTGTGTTGTGTGTGTGTGTGTGTGGTGTGGTGTGTGTGTGTGTGTGTGTGTGTATGTGTGTGTTTGCATCCCTCTCTCCCTCTATAGCTCCCTCTCTCTCCCCTAGGTCTTTCTCCATCAAACTCCCTCTGTAGCTTTCTCTCTTTATGTCTCTATGTCTCTCTCCCTCTTTGACTCTGTGTCTCTCTCCTTCTCTCTCCCTCTCTGTCTCTGTGTCTCTCTCCCTCTCTCTCCCTCTATGTCTCTGTGTCTCTCTCCCTCTCTCTCTCTCCCTCTATGTCTCTGTGTATCTCTTCCTCTCTCTCCCTCTCCGTGTCTGTGTCTCTCTCCCTCTCTCTCTCTCTCTCTCTGTGGGGAGATGTGCTATTATCAGTGGTGGAGGGCCTCACATTGATCAGCCTCTGAAGGCATCGCGGCAGAGGCTGCTGATAGAGCAGCTACTCCCGCTGAATACCCAACTGGGTGTGTATGAGTGTGTGTGTGTGTGTGTGGTGGTGTGTGTGTGTGTGTGTGTGTGTGTGTGTGTGTGTGTGTGTGTGTGTGTGTGTGTGTGTGTGTCATCGGGGAAAGTAGGGGACACACCGTTTTTTTACCAATATGTTGTCATTGCGGTAACAAGGGATGAGAGTAGTGCTCAAGGCAGGATCCCCCTGAGAGAGAGAGAGTGAACGAGGGAGACAGAGTGAGTGAGAGGGAGAGAGAGAGTGAACGAGTGAGAGAGAGGGAGAGAGAGAGGACACACACG
>NC_044055.1:15135682-15138182 GCF_902167405.1 Gadus morhua | reverse complement strand
GCAAAGAAAACTAAAAGTCTTCATGAAGAAGTTTGATAATTTTAGGTTTTATGTGAGGCCGCTTTGTGAACTACAGCTCTTCGCTGCTCTCGACGCATATGATATACGTCACCACACCCGCACTTGGAACTCGGCACAGAGATGGCGATCTCTCTGCTCCACTTCACCACTGTTCTTCAAGGCGAGGATAAAAGCATAGAAAGAGATGAAAAGTACTATAAGTCGGGGCATGTGGAGAGTTTTAGTTATGTGCCATCTCTATGCGCCATCTCTGTACCGGAGATCCTAGTGCGGGTGGTGACGCATATCATTCGCGTCGACAGCAGCGAAGAGCTGTAGTTCACAAAGCGGCCTCACACAAAACCTAACACTATCAAACTTCTTCGCAAAACTTTTTAGTTTTCTTTGCATGAAAAATCATAATTTAAATCCACAAACATATGTGTAATCCAGGGCATATAAAGACTGGGAACAGAAAATAATTACATTCTCTCCATTGAAACCATTTTTCGATCTCATAGGTCCCATGGGCTCTACCGGAAGGGGTGTGACTTCACCTCTCTATGCTTGATGAAGGGTTAGGCAAATGTTTGGAGAACATGTCGGAATCGTCGGCACGAGCACCAAAGACCAACAACTGACAGACAAAAGACAGGAACAAGCACAGAAAACATGGATAAGAGGAAGAGGTCCTAACTGGAGAATGAGGCCCCGTCCACACGAAGCCGAAACGGGTGAAACCGTTCCGGTTTCGATCTATCCGGTTTCGGAGTATCTCCGTAAAGACGGAGTCAAGCGAAACCGGGTAGATCCGTAGAAACGCTGTAGTACACATTCAAGGCCCATAAGGGGCGCTGCTTCTGCTACAGAAATGCAGAAGGAAAATAAATAAGAAGAAGAGGTGAGCGTGCGCATAAAGGGTGAGACTCCGTGGGCTTAACAGTCATTGGCTAGAGGGTCGAGGGGTGGGGCGATGACTTCATAGTTTACGGTTTCAGTCGGTTTCAGGCGTCCAGACGAATCCAAAACTGAACCGGGTAGATTTGAAACCACCTCCGAGGGTGGTTTCAGAAGTTTACGGTTTCGGTCAGCGGATTCGCCGGCTTCGAGTGGACGGAAGGCCGAACCGTACAAGACCTTTGCGGTTTCGCCATGAAATCGGCTTCGTGTGGACGGGGCCTGAGTCTCTGGTATGTTTACGAATGTGATAGTACAGTAACGGTAGCTGATTCTAGATAGATAGCTGTTTGCTAGCGAACTTTTTTGGCTTACATTACTTTCTTTCAGAGGCTTTGGCGTGCTACGTTTGAGCTAACGTTTAGATTATGCTATCATATGAAACTAGGCAACCAAACGTATCTAATTCTAACAGCTCTTTCATGAAACCATGTCTAAACGGCTTAATGCTTATTGTAACCTGTCTGCTAACTGTCTATTGTGGTCAATGTTCTTTGTGTTTCTTTATACAGTAACAAGAAAGAACCGCCCGAAGAATTCCCAACCATCCCCTGAGGCCATGGAGGAGCCGGACTCGGATTTCATCTAGTGCGTTTGTTTCAAATGTTGATGTTCAAGAATACGTTTTTAAAATAATAAAAATAATTATTTCTCAAAAGATGTGCTTCACCGCCGTTGTATTTACGGTATGTATATTTTTTATTTGACCTTTTATCAATCTTGATAAAATATAGTACTCATTAACTGTTATTAAGTGTATATTAAAGGACTTATTAACCTTAATAAGCATGGTTCCCGCTTTAGATCCCGTACCTGCAAAATGCATAATTAGCAGTTTAATAAAGGACTTATTAACCCTAAATAAGCATGGTTTCCGCTTTAGATTCCTTGCCTGCAAAATGCATAATTGGAAGTTTAATAAAAGTTTTATTAACCTTAATAAGCATAAAAAATGCTTAGTAAAAGTTTAACAATGACATAATAGTTAAGTTATTGAGACTCAATAAATGTGTTTGTAATGCGTTTATTAACAACTATAAGAATCTCATTATTATTTATAAGACCCTAATTAATGTTATTAAGCAATCAATGAATAGTTAACAAGTTTCTTATAAGTGCTTATAAAGGTCTTATAATCTCACAATAAACATGTTTATTATGTTATTATTAACACTTATTGATAGTCTTATTAACGCAACCGAAGGTTAATAACCATATAATAAGGTCTTATAACATATTAACTAAGGCTTAGTACAAGGACCTTAATGTAAAGCGTTACCACATTCCATGCTCCCATTTTCTACTTCTCTACAGCTAATCTCTATGAAGACTACTCTCTCTTTCATGCTCTCCTTGTGTCTTTTCCCCTCCATTTTTACTTCTGTGTGTTGATATTTGCAGGACAACCTGTGTCTGTGCACGTGTACGTGTGGTTGTGTGTAAGCGTGTGTGTGTCCCAGTCTTAGACATGGGTGTGTGTCAGTGCATCGGGGGCTTAGTGCGGAGCGTTCCTTTGTGTGCTCACCTCTGTGTTTGTGAGCGT
>NC_044055.1:15115682-15118182 GCF_902167405.1 Gadus morhua | reverse complement strand
CTCTGTACTTGTGACATGTGCAATGACAATAAAGTCTCTATCTATTACGGTCTACACTAAGCCAAATCTAGCATCTACATCTATCGCTAAAAGCTAAATCTACATCTCCATCTACACCTATATTTACGTCTACAGATCTCTGTCTGTGTCTCAAGTTAAAAAAAAAAAGTACGTCTGCTACACCTAAATACAGACTACATCTAATTCCAGAACTAAAGTGAAAGTTACCGCCTCATCCAGAGCTAAAGTAGCTTCAGCAAAACCGATTTGTTGTCACTCATTAAAACATCCATATTAGCGGTCACATCAGTTCTCTCTACCAGGCGGCATTGTACTCATAACCTTCCCAGGCTTTCCCCTTCACCTGTTATATTTTATCCTCTCATCAAACCCAGACCCACCCCCACATCCAGGTCCTGTGTGATCCTTGAACGCTAACGCTAATCTGCATTGCTATCTTTCGGATCTTAATTGCTTGTAACCCTATTAGATCTAGTCTGGTAATCTGGGATTCATTTTCCACAGTATCTTTACAATCTTCATATTCATATTCATCGCAATAAGAAAAATATCGACATTTCATATCACTCCTTCTTACGTTTTGCTTTTAAATACAGATGATTTCGATCACATATATATGTGGGTTATGCATGTTCGTCCTGTATTCGTTATTCCGTTTTTTAAATAATAATGAAAAGACCAAAGCTGAGATCATGTTGTACCAATAAGGTAGCATTCCCATGTTGATCTTCCACATGTTTGTATACCGAATGCATTGATGATGTCAGCTTCTACTCTATGTCACGATACTGTTATCTCTTTCAGTTAATTATACAACCTACAAACCAATTACAGTCCAAAGACACTCCTTCCTTATGGGGACACATTAACAGTCCAATGTACACACGTAAGATGATGCTTACGTGACAGAATTAGAGTCACACAAACCCACACACGAGAAAACCCTTCCTTATGGGGACAAGTTATGACAGTCTCAACCACACCTGTGTATTGTTATGGGTTTTGTTATGGATATACCATTAAAGGCAGAGAGAAAGACCTGCTTCAGGCACACAATTACAGTCCCACACACATTCCTTACGGGGACCTCAAGGTGTGCCGTCGCAGCCCCCTCCTCGGGGCGGAACGCCAAGCCTCTTGCTGATTGGTCCCTGAGGCAGGCTCCGCACGCGGTGACGAACAGCAGGCCTGAGGACGACCACAGGGCAGGCACACGCAGACGCACGTGCACGCGTGCATGACACAGGTACACGTACACACAAACGCACGCACTTCCAGGTTAGCTTCTCCAAAGGTGTGTTGATGGCCCCCGAAGCGTTCATAGGGTCCCCAGACAGCACCCATTCATCCTCCAGACAACCCGACCCCCCCGGCCTACCCCGGCCCACCTCCACACCTCCACAACAACATCCTTTACTTATTTATCCACTCGCTCTCAGGCCGCTTGCTTTTGTAAGCAAGACAAATTGAGAAGAATAAAAATGGCGCCCGTGTTCCCCCTCCTGGTCGTATTGTCTTTGTGTCAACTGGCAGCCTGCTGGTTGTTGAATCATAGACCACACCTGGGGATACCTGTGTGTGTGTCTGTGTGTGTGCGTGCGTGCGTGTGTGTGTGAGAAAGAGAGAGAGAGAGAGAGAGAGAGAGAGAGAGAGAGAGAGAGAGAGAGAGAGAGAGAGAGAGCGAGAGAGAGAGAAAGAGAGAGGTGTGTGTGTGTGTGTGTGTGTGTGTGTGTGTGTGTGTGTGTGTGTGTGTGTGTGTGTGTGTGTGTGTGTGTGTGTGTGTGTGTGTGTGTGTGTGTTAGTGTGTGTGGGTGTTTGTGTGTGTTGTGTGTTTATGTTTGCGGGTGCCTGAGTTAGCGGGTGCTAACTCACCACACCTCTGGTGGTGAGTTAGGTCCCCCCTTCACTGTAAGCGTCTTTGGGTCATTGAAAAGTGCTATATAAATATAATGAATTATTATTATTATTATATTATTACTATGCAAGGCAATAAAGAAAAGCAGTAGAGGGCCACCCTCGGGTTCTAACAATGCAATTGAATCAAACTAAAATAAAATATGAAGCACAAAATCAACGAATTAAAACAGTTCTGCTTTTTGGGACTGCAAAAAATAGAAATACATTGGTCGGTGTGTGACGGAATGTGGATGCCTGGGTCAAAGTTAAAATAGTTGCAAGTTTACGCTCCTTGAGATATCAGTCTGTTACTCTCCCTGTTGATGAAGAGAAAGAGAGAGGAGATATAAGGACAGAGACACATGGGCAGAAGACGATAGGGAACAGAGGGATGGACATCGTGATGATATTTTGGGAAGGAATATTAGAGGGCGAAGAGAGAGGAGAGAACGAGAGAGACAGCGAAGAAAGAGGAGGAAAGAACGAAAAGAAGAGAGCAGACAGCAAGCGAAGAGAGGAGATGAGGAAGGGAAGAGAGACAGAGAGAGGAGAATGAGAGAAGGAGAGAAGAAAAGAGGGGAAA
>NC_044055.1:15100682-15105682 GCF_902167405.1 Gadus morhua | reverse complement strand
GGCTGTTCTGTGATGATGAGTGGTGGGCGTGCGGCGGCCGCCATGAATAGGACTGTCCCTCTGATTGTGATGTATAGTTTTTCATTACGTCCGCGGGCCCCCGTCATTAAGCACGTGGGGGCCGGAGAAACCGAACGTGAATAGAGGAGGGAGGAGGATGAGGAGGAGGAGGAGGAGGAGGAGGAGGAGGAGGAGATAAGGGGAGGCGGGTCTATTTATCCTCTAATTTGTAAGGGGAAGAAATCCTATTCCATTTCTCTCTCGCTCTATATCTCTCCCTCTCCCTCTCTCTCTCTCTCTCTCTCTCTCTCTCTCTCTCTCTCTCTCCCTCTCACTCTCCCTGTCTCTCTCTCTGTCTCTTTCTCTGTGTCTCTCTCTACCTCTCTCTTTGTTGTGGCAATCAGAGCTGGAGGTAATTGCTGAGACCCCCCCCCCCCCCCCCCCCAGTAACTGATGAAGAGCTATGCGATGGCATGGAGAGGGGGAGGAGGTAAAGAAGGAGGAGGAGGAGGAGGAGGAGGGAGGCTGGCCACTGTTGGCCAGTGTGTGGGTCATGTGTGTATGTAGATGCTTTTGCATCTGTATGTGTGTGTGTGTGTGTGTGTGTGTGTGTGTGTGTGTGTGTGTGTGTGTGTGTGTGTGTGTGTGTGTGTGTGTGTGTGTGTGTGTGTGTGTGTCCTCCATATGAATATCACTCCAGCCGATGGATTCTGCATGAGGGCTCACTCGTGATGCGAGTGAGGAAGGATGTGTTGAGCATCATGTGTTCAGATACTTGGTCTTGATGTTGGACTCTTGGTATTCTCTGTCTCTAAGATCATGACTTTTTTAGTTACTATCCTGCTTCATACTTTCCTGCACACACACACACAGACACACACAAACACACACTCGCACACACAATAACATACACACTCACACAATAACACACACATTCACACACTTACACACAATAACACACACACTCTGTGTATGTCTAGCATGATCCATCATCAATCGTTGCCAGGTGAAACTCTGGACCCAGAGTTCTGAAGCCAGGATACTCTCCTGGTTGGTGGTTATGAGTGTTTGATTCCTGTAAGGTTATCTGTTTGTCTGGCGTCTGCAGAATGAGCCATAGCCAACTGTAAGTCAAACGTATGATAGCAACCCCCCCCCCCCCCCCCCCGCCCCCCGCCCCAGCTGTATCCTGGACCGACGTCACGCCTCGTGAAGAGACGTGATGGGGTTATTCTGGGCTGGAGGCGGGGGCGGGGGGTCGGGTGTGACGGTGGGGCGGTGACAGCTGTGTGTGTGTGTGTGTGTGTGGGTGTGTGTGTGATCGGACCGAGGAACAATTAAGCAGGACTGGACACAGGAAACACATGGCTGACACTCTCACACATATATTTACACGTGCACGCATGCAAACACACACCAACACACACCAAACACACATACATTTACGCATACACATTTACACACACAAACACAAGCAAACACAAACAGACACACACGCACACACACACACACAGACATAAACACAGGCATACCTACACGCACACATTTACGCACACTTTTTCACACACACACACACACACACACACACACACACACACACACACACACACACACACACACACACACACACAAACACTCACTCACACACACACAAACAGCGCCAGACAATGAAAAATAGTTTGTCACACACACGCACACACACACACGCACCGCCAGACAATCAAACTAGTCACACACACACACACACACACACACACACACACACACACACACACACACACACACATGAATACAAACAAATACATTCATTAACACAAACACACATGCACAAACACACACACATACACACCAAAACAGAGCCACAAACACACACACACAGATCAAGGCAAGACAAACACTGAGAGTCAAGCAGGAAGTCAAAGTGTGGTCTCTCTCTGACTATGCTCAGGGAGCAGAGGACCAGAAGTCAAGGAGCAAACATCTCTTATCGTACCCTGTCCCTCACAGATTCATATAAATGCATTAAGGCAGTGTGGATGTTCCCTCAGGCTTCTTTCTTAAAACTCTGCAGCCCCTAAAGCTGGTAAGTGGTGTATTAATATATTGAAACTATTGTTATCACAATGAGTTCATATTTGTATTAAAGTCTTAAATCTGAACAAGGAGATATGTATAATCGGTCCATTGGTTGTCCTAATAAAACACATTGATAAATATTCCCTTGTTCAACCTGCTATTCACCAGACATTTAAATCACCAGCCACTTTAAAGGTTGATGGGTTCAAAGGTCAAACTGCCCAGTGAATACAGAACAAAAAACAAGCAGGTTTCCGGCCGGCGAATCTACAAGTGCGTCGCCGCGGTAACAGATTGCCGACGCTAAACGGGGATAACGAGGAATAAACGGCGTTGTTGGCTCCGCTCATTAGCCGACCTATTATTGGGATACGATGCGCCATAAAACAGGCGGTATCACTGTGAGAGTACGGCCCGGCACCGCTCTGAAACCCACCCGGAGCAGTACAGCAATCTATTAGCCCCGGGGCTAAACGGCTTGTTGCTTTTTACACACCGTGTACAGGAAAGAAGCCACACACACACGCGCACGCACACACACAAACACACACGCATATGCACACACACACACACACACACACACACACACACACACACTCTCTCTCTCTCTCTTTTGCTTGTTATTAGAGCTGTGGTTTTGTTGCCAAGGACCGCTGGCTCACCCCCTCGTGCACGCTCGCCACGTGCACTCTCTTAATCGAGGCACAAAAAGCGTACGTATGCATCAATGTGCAAGCGGGGATGGACTCACAACCAAGCTTTGACAAAGTGCACATCTTTACACACATGCACAAAAACAACATACACACACCATGCGCACATCATGCACACGGACACACACATACAGAAAAAATATAGACACAAACACACACACTCACTCAAACAATTAGTGTGCTTTACCTGCTAATGAAATTATGTAAATGAGGCGCGAGGGGCTTGGAGGCGGTAACTCATTCAAGTCCAACAGGTCCAGAGACCCCCATTACACTATCTTAAAACATCTGACTTCATTAGAGAGGAGGGGGGAGGGAGGGAGGGAGGGAGAGAGAGAGAGGTGGTAGAGAGAGACAGAGATGGGGGTGAGAGAGATATGGTGAGAGAGAAAGAGAGCAGGATAGTGGGGATGACCAGAAAGAGAGAGAGAGAGAGCGAGAGAGAGAACAAGAGAGAGGAAGAGAGAGAGAGACAGAGCGCAAGGGGGAGGAAGAGAGAGAGAGAGAGAGAGAGAGAGAGAGAGAGAGAGAGAGAGAGAGAGAGAGAGAGAGAGAGAGAGAGAGAGAGGGACGAAGACGGAGAAAGATTAAGAGAAAGAACGGTTAGAGAATGGTACAACACTGAAGAAAGAAAAAGGGAGAGATGAGAGAAAAAGAAAGAGAGAGAGAGAGAGAGAGAGAGAGAGAGAGAGAGAGAGAGAGAGAGAGAAAGAAGAAAGGCCTTAAGCAACTTCCATTGGCCTCATAAAGAGGTTATTAGGAAGCTCTGGCTTAAGATGGCCGCCCCTAACAATGTGTTGGGTTATAAAGGATAAAGCATTAAAAGCCCCCACCACCACCAACATCACCTTCCTGTGGACACAGAAACAGCCAAATGAGTCAATTAGAGATGCATTATTTCCCTCGCTCATTCTTTCTAACTCTCTCTCTTTCTAACTCTCTCTCTCTCCCTCACCCCCTCTCCCTCTCCCTCTCTCTCTCTCTCTCTCTCTCTCTCTCTCTCTCACTCTCTCTCTCTCTCTCTCTCTCTCTCTCTCTCTCCAGGCTTGGGGAGCTCATCTGCATAAAGTCTTTATCAAGATGGACGCGTCCACTTAGAAACAAGGCCTGTGCGAGAATACCTCATCCACCTAGGCATGGTTTAGAAAAAAATCAAGAGCGTACACACTCACACACACACGCTCTTCATCGCTTCACATACACACACCTACAGACGCTCTCACCTACAGCTTGTATAGTGTATCAAAAGACAATAGCTTCTACAGCGAGCGTAGCCTTACGCTTTCTAATGCTTCAAATGTGAGCAGCTGGTGCACTTTCCCCCCCCCGTGCACTTTGGACGTACACAAGATTTAGCATGCCGTTAGCGGCACTCAATCAGTGAATAAGTAATTCACTAACCTCAGCAGAAGAAAAAAAACATTGTTCGGGCTCATAAATAAGAATACATGATTTAGCGCCAGAAAGCCTTTCGAAAAATGAGCCTACAATTGAGTACATGCTATGTCAAGACATTAGCACGGAATGGCATGGCTGTAAATAGTGATTTCCTGTTTCCCTGTGCAGTGAGCATGACACTTACTGCCAACCCAGTAGGATAGAGTGGCATCGAAACTGTCAGAGACCTAGCGTCAAACTGTGAATTCACCTGAGTGGGGTCAACCTGGTCCGCATTTAAGTTTGAACCAGGGGTCTGTCAACACGGAGGGCTGCGTACCTGGTCACGACCAAAAACCAACACCGCCTTGAAACCTTTGGTCCAGTGTTGCACTGGTGGAGTGTGAATACACTGTGTGTATTCGTATTCTTTCTTTTTTTGCAGGTCTATCCAAATTTGCACATGCGAAACCAACCAACCACAAGAGAGGAAGGAATCGGCGCGTTGGAGCTGTACGTACAACAGATGTGTATGAGGGGGGCCTTTTTAACGAGGGTGATCCCACCCGTGGCGTGATTGGCATATGATCTGCTGCCTTTGGATCAGATCTAGGATCTGTAAGAGTGCCTTTGGGGGATCGGAATAGACTAGCCGGCTATATACGGGACAAGAGAGAAACCGTATTGGACAAACCAATTCAGTTCAATATAGGGGATGGCCCGGTTAACGCTAGACGACCGGCACCACTGGATTCGTGTCTTGCGTCGGTCACATTAAGCACAGCAGCTTCTGGTTAATCTCCTCACCATTTATCTCTTCTCCCTTTCCCTCGT
>NC_044055.1:15073182-15095682 GCF_902167405.1 Gadus morhua | reverse complement strand
AAGTGGCTTTTATGAAAGGAGGACAGTGGACAGTAATCGAAAGAAGGGTGAGAGATAAAAGAGGAGTTCACAAATTATCTTGTTCGGATGGACGAAGTGTATTTATAGAGGTCTTTATATGCACATCACCACACTGCATCGTGTTTTAACAAGGGGAAATAGCAGAATATCCAATTATTTTAAATGTACCATAACAAATTGTGGCCCCAGAAAGTACAGCTCTACTCAAATAATTTGTTCATTTGTTGACATTTTACCGTCAAATTTAGTTAATCAGTCATGCTGCACGTATTTATACACATTCCCCATAATACCCCTGCTCTCTCGCATGGACAACACAAATACACCAATAAACATGGTGAAAAGAAGGAAATGTACGCACGTACTCTCACACATTACACACACCCTCTCACCCACACACTCTCACACACAGTCACAGACACACACACACACAGACGCAAAACCCCTGGTATTCAAACGAAGGAGGGGACGACACACACTTACTGCTGCGGCGTCCTCCAGCGCAGCAGCAATAAGTCACCCCGATGAGATTGTCAGCTGGATAAAACTGGTTAAAAAGCAGCGCAGGTTAGAGGCCGCTGCGGGGAACGAGGAGGCCGGGAGCCGGAGGAAGACGGGGCGGGCTTGTTTCGCCCGCCTCAACCTCCCTCCGCCTGACATACACGCTGAACACAAATATCATTCATTAGCAGTAATGTGCCAGCGGAACCCTGATGGATGGGGCTCGCTGGAGCCACTGCTACGGCCACACGCACACGCACACGCACACGCACACGCACACACACACACACACACACGCTCATGCGAACACCCACACACTTGCGCACACATACAGCTGTAAAAGCCACGCAGAGACAATTTAAAGACAGGCTCGATAGGGTGTTGGGGAGACTGACAATCAGGCGAGGACACACGTACACACATGCACGGACGCACGCACGAGTGCACACATACAATCACACACATTCCCACACTGCGGGAATAAGCAGAGCTCAGGTGCAAGGGAACAGTTTTGCAAATGGAGGTATTTCCTCCCGCTGGTCACCTCTGGAGCCGGTCAGCAGCGTTCGATACTCCTCCCAGGAGGAACCAGAGGCTAGGGCACGGAGAGGCTCAGAGCTCTGCACTGCCCGGGAGATGAGACGGACAGGAGACGTGGCTCGTTGGATAGCTAGACAACACAACCTGCAACAGACAACAGAACTAAAGTGCAAACAGGAAAAACAGATGGACAGGGGTGCAGAGAGAGATGGGGGAGGAGAGGATGAATCTCAGAATACTAAAGATATAGCTATCTTGATTAGAGGCTTTGGCTGTTTTAATTGTGGGCATTATTTGGTGGCTTAACTTAAAACATTTTTTATTGATTTCAGATTAGTAGTGTGAACTTTTTTGGGGAGTTGTGCATCGTGTTTGTTGAGTTGAGACAACAGACTATAGAGGCCTGCAGTTCATCTACATCTACTAGAGGACAAAGACACAGGTGGCTATTTCCCCAGGTCCACATTAGAACCAGACTGCCAGCGCACGACTCATGGTCTTTAAAGTCTGGATTCTCATTCACGAAAGCTAAAAAATCTAAAATCGATTTCCAATGAAATAAAACAACAGAGGATGTCATGGCGTCAGATTAGCGTTTATTCTGATAAGTATATCGGTCAGTTATACCACTATTCCTTATGAATATCCCGTTAAATTCCCAAGATCCGGTCACGCCTGCTGGCTATCCACATGATAATACCACGAGAAGTATCATCACTGGAGCAGAAAGGGACACAGGGACGAGAGTGAGAGTGAGAGAGAGAGAGAGAGAGAGAGAGAGAGAGAGAGAGAGAGAGAGAGAGAGAGAGAGAGAGAGAGAGAGGGAGGTGATTCAAATGATGATATTAGGGGAGAGGGATTGTTAGCGAGATGAGGGCTGTCACTATTATTCGTCTATGGCTCGATGTGCAATAGTCATTTGTGCGTGTGTGTGTGTGTGTGTGTGTGTGTGTGTGTGTGTGTGTGTGTGTGCGTGCGTGCGTGCGTGCGTGCGTGCGTGCGTGCGTGCGTGCGTGCATTCGTGCGTATGTGTGTGTGTGTATGCATGCATGCGTCTGTGCATGTGTGTGTGTGTGGTAATATGAGAATTGATGCTGGAGCTGACCTCGCCTGCCCCTCTCATTTCCATTCAGCCATTTTGGTTCTTTGGAGAGCCGGCGGAGCCATTGCGGCTCAAGCGGGGAGCAGTTTGTCCTCATTACAACTGTTCTGAATGAAACTGGAGAACAAAGCGAGGGGAAGATGTATTTTGATATTATATGAGAGCAGAAGGAGGGGGAGAGGAGGGGAATGCGTTAGGGGAATGGGGATGGGGAGGGAGGAGGGGGAGGGGGAGGGGGAGGGAAAGGAGGAGGAGGGGGAGGAGGAGGGAAAGGAGGAGGAGGGGGAGGAGTAAGAAGGCCAGGCCAAGAACTTTTCATTTCAAATGTTGTGTATTTGTTTCTAAGAATAAAGATTGTCAAACACGTAAACAAGTGTACTATTCATTTTATTTTGTCTCAAAAGAATGATAATATATCGTTTCGGCATTGTCTAGTTGCTAGGGTGACTCACAGCTGAAAGGAGCCGGGTTCAATTCCCAAACGTCTACAGCCTTAACGGCGGCATCCTGAAAGATGACTAACCCACCTTGCTTTGGTCACAACAAATAAGTCTCTTTGCACCAAATGAATAAATGCAGAATGAATAAATAATAAATAGTACTTCATTCCCCTGCACAAAATACAGCATATCATGCAACTTCCTCCCCTTCATCCTCGCTCCTTCATACATCACGCCGTCCTTACATTTCTGCGCTAAATCCTGTGAACCCTTTGTCTTCTCTGATGCATCTGCAGACCCGTGGCTCCTGACATCAACACATCAACCCACACGCTCCTCGCAATGAGCATCATCATGCAAAGCCAATGTCTCTCTCCCTCTCGATCGCTCTCTCTTACCCTCTCGCTCTCATATAGATGTATATGCGTGGCTATGCTTGGTGGTTATGTTTATGGATTAGGCCCATTCCATAAAGGTGTGGGCCCAGGGAGCAGGAGGAGGCAGAGATGTATGGGCTGAATAAAGAGGGAGGCCCTCCATGTGCTTCATCATTTATGCACCCTCCTAATATCTACCGCCGGGCGGCAGGGCAGCTCCCACCGCCAGCTAAACATATTTTTTGCCCCGAGAGGCTACAAGCCATAATTCAAACGTGACTGGTTATTCAAACACTGGTGCATGCTGGGAAAAAGGGGTGACAATGACCTGGAGTTTAGTTTGGTTGGCACTCTATAATGCGAGTCGCAAGTCGGATTCGTGTTTGTGTGGGAAGTGCTGAAAATGGTTGTGTTTAAAAAGCGGTTGGTTTTTGTGCTGGGGGAGAATTGACCCTGTTTGTGTTTGGGTTTGAATTGTTATGTATTTTATTTCAGGATCAATATAGGGTCAGGTAACGTTCTTTAGAATGCAGAATGGACACTGGACTTCTTTCAGAGGTACTTATAGATGGTATGAATAGACCAATAAGATAAATGGACAAATCCTACACTCACACACACACATACACACAAAGACAATCAGATCATTTCCCAACATTAGAATTCATGAAAATATTTTTCTAATATGCAGTTCTACACACACACACACACAAACATAACTATATAAATATCTATAAAACTGTGTCAAATCAATTCAAAGCAGGCCAATGATTAGAGAGAGAGAGAGAGAGAGAGAGAGAGAGAGAGAGAGAGAGAGAGAGAGAGAGAGAGAGAGAGAGAGAGAGAGAGAGAGAGAGAGAGAGAGAGAGAGAGAGAGAGAGAGAGAGACAACGAAGAGAAGAAAAGTAAGAGATCAATGCGTGCCGGTAATTGCATATTAGGCCCTTATTCTGTGCATTGATATTGATAATATGTATGTTTACATTTGCCGTGATTAAAATCAATGCAGACAAAGTGAGTTATGGCACAGCAATAGCCGTCAGGCTTTATGGGAGAGAGGATCTAATGAGGTGCATGATGGGAAATGAGGATTTGAGCCCCATCAAGCTTACCCCCACCCCCACCTTAAGCATCTGCTGGGGGGAGGGAGAGAGAGAGAGAGAGAGAGAGAGAGAGAGAGAGAGAGAGAGAGAGAGAGAGAGAGACTACAACACACACACACACACACAAATGGTCGCTACTTAGAGACGTGTGTGAGTGTTTTGGTTTGTTAGCAGACACCAAACCGTATTTGCGGGCGGCTAATGTACATTCCCTCTCCGTCTCAGTGTCAGTATGGCGAGCGTAAGTGGTCCGCAGGAGAGGCGTTAAAAACATATTCAGCCCCAACATCTGAAAAGATGTTGGGGCTATACAATGCCGATCAATCTAACGTGCTAGCGAAGAACTACACCACGGACACCACACAACCGCAAAGTTGGTTTTGCAGAGATAAAAGAAGAAAAGCCTGATTTTAGTTTAACAGTTGAAGTAGGCTCAAAAGGCTGACGTTTTTTTGATTGTTATGTTGTTTGCTATTTTATTTCTGTGATTTTTATTATGGTGAAAACTAGAGAACATAATAAGAATTATAGTATTATTAGATGTATATAACAAAGTGAATTCCTCTGTAACACTTCATAATAAGGTGACATAATAAATAGCAACTAGTCATTACCTAACCCTTTGTTAATATTTGTTAAAAATATTAAAAAAGTTAATAGTATTTTTTCACTGACCACAGAGTCGCTAGTTAGGGTTAGGGTTAGGTTTGTGTGTTATGGTTAGGGTTAGGGCCATATGTTATGGTTAGGGTTAGGGCCGTGTGTTACGGTTAAGGTTAGGGTTAGGGTTAGGGTCGTGTGTTAGGGTTGGGTTACGGTTATGCAAGCAACGTATATTTAATCAATAATGAAAAAACTATTAACGGGTGCCAAATAGATATTTTAGTAACAATTAACAAATATTAACAAAGGGTAAGGTAATGACTAGTTTGCTATTTATTATGGCACCTTATTATAAAGTGTTACAAATTCCTCCTATGTGGAAGCGGGAGAAAACTGTACATCCAGATTGGTACTTCTATATTTGAGGTACTAAGATATGGTTCCTATTATAAAATAACACTCTCTCTCTGCTGATGGTTTTGAGAAAAGTGTTGCTTGAGTAACAATTTATGTGGTCTCTCTCTCTCTCTCTCTCTCTCTCTCTCTCTCTCTCTCTCTCTCTCTCTCTCTCTCTCTCTCTCTCTCTCTCTCTCACTCTCTCATGATTCACTTTCCTCAACACTATTAGGAGCAACCCACCCCCCAAACCCCCACTAACCCCCCCCCCCCCCTCCCCCCCGTTAACCACATTTTGCATTGTTTTTGTTTTTTTCTTTACCTTCTGTAAGCGGTTTTAAATCTTTTTGTGTCCTTGCATTTGAAACAAGAGCCACCACAAAACACAGGATATCTAAACAAACAAACACACACACACACACACACACATCCACACACAAACAAACACAAATGCGCACACAGTTGCGCACGTAGCCTCTTCGCAAACCGCAGAGTCATCAGTGAGGGCCATAATGGAAGACTTGTGCTTAGCTAAGTGCTATCAGATACACACACACCCACACACACACACACACAGTTCTAAATACATATACACCCTGGGCGATGTTTTCTCTGTCTCGCCGCAACTGTTGTGCGACACCAATTTTGGGCGGTGGAGGAGCTAAATGTTTTATACACTCAAGTGGTCCCAATCAATGGCTGCTTCAGAGTGTTCGCCACAGAACTAGAGAGGGTAAAAGGTTAGCCTCTAGGGCTGGGAGCTACCTCATACTTTCAACAGTTCCACTGTATTTTAACTTGTTTTTTTCCCCTTGTTTTTTAATGTTTACCACTTTATAGAGTTGCGTTACGTTAGATTGTATTTATTTTACATTTGTACTCAAAAATACAACAACAAAATGACATGACTCCTGCAAACAAATACAGAATTCGCAAAAAACGAAACCCTGATAAACCAAAGGTAAACGCAAACATGATGTTGGGGTTGGAAATAGATGTGATGTGTTTCAGCTGAACTGCAGGAATGTGTAAGTGGCTTTGGATAGAAAGTAAACAAGGAAACTGAAGGGGTAAAGAAAGTAAAGTGCAAAAGGAAAACACCATGATGAGAAGTTTGAAGAATCCAGACAGAAAAGAAGTCTGGAGAATAAACACCAGAATCAATCCATCCACCCACCTTTCCCTACTTGCCACCCTCCCGCTCCCATCCCCTCCCCCTTCTCTCTCCTTGGTTGAAACTCAAACTTTAATTAAAAGTTCTTGTGGCTGGCTTGACCTCTGGCCAGCAGAGGTCAGACATGAGGTGGAGGAGAGTGATGGAGTGATGACCAAGAACAGAGGAGGGAGCAAAAGTGACAGGTGTGTGTGTATGTGTGTATGTGTGTTTTTGTGTGTGTATGTGTGTGTCTGGGAGTGTATGTGTGTTTGTGTGTGTGTGTGTGTTTGTGCGTGTGTGTTAAGTATGCACATTTAGGAACACGATGTAGCGTTTTTTATGTCGACATATACAGGTTCATGTGTGTGTGTGTTTGATTTGCAGAACATGTGTATGAATGTTTCTCGTTAGGTGAGTGTATCCGCGTGTGTGTGTGTGTGTGTGTGTGTGTGTGTGTGTGTGTCTGTGTGTGTGTGTGTGTTTGATATGCAGAATGTGTGTATGAATGTTTCTCGTTAGGTGAGTGTGTATGTGTGTGTGTGTGTGTGTGTGTGTGTGTGTGTGTGTGTGTGTGTGTGTGTGTTTGATATGCAGAATGTGTGTATGAATGTTTCTCGTTAGGTGAGTGTGTATGTGTGTGTGTGTGTGTGTGTGTATGTGTGTGTGTGTGTGTGTGTGTGTGTGTGTGTTTGATATGCAGAATGTGTGTATGAATGTTTCTCGTTAGGTGAGTGTGTATGTGTGTGTGTGTGTGTGTGTGTGGGTGGGGGGGGGGGGGGGAGGGGGGAAGGGTGGGAGGTGTATGAATGTGTGTCTGGTCAGGTATGTGCATGCCCGTGTGTGTCTGCGTATGTGTGTGTGAGTGTACCCATGCGTGACGTGTGTGTGTGTGTGTGAGTGTGTGTCTCTCCAGCGGTCCGGCGGGTCATTGCTCCGCGCGTGGCGAGGACAGTGAGATATGGCTACAATTAGCCCTGGACACAGTTCAACGGTGATGGAGCGGTAGGGACCCCTTTACCGCCTGATTAAAAGCCCTGCCTGGCACAACACTGATAGAGACAACTGATCTCTGCTTATTACCTCCGGCCCTGTCCCTGCTCACACTCCTACGCTGCTACCCGGACCCTCCCTGGGTCCGGGAGCATTATTAACTACTGGACCCCCCCCCCCTCGCTCTGAGCTGCAGTACCAGAGACCATCCCTGGCTGCTTCTAACAGCCGTGTTGGTGACACCCTTATTTTCTGCGACTGGCAGTCAGCCGATCAGCAGTCAGCCGATCATTTTATTTAGCAATTTTTTTGCTCTGTAATTTTGTGTTACCATTCCAGATTATTAATATGATTTCTTCCTTTCATAATTCTTTGTTCCATCTGTTTTTTTTCTCTCTTGTCTTATTTCCCCTCCTAACCTCACACTCACACTCACACACACACACAAACACACACAAAGAAAGAAACACAAAACACACACACACATGTGCATGGCCGGCGGGACACTGCTCTGCTCTTGCACCACTGTTGCGTTGAGTTCCTTTATCTGTTACACTTCGCCGAGGGTAGTTCCTCCACTCTCCATGAGGGCCATTTATCCTCTCTTTCTCTCTCTCTCTCTCTCCCCTCTCTCTCTCTCTCTTAGATAATGCCGTCGCTCCGTCTCTATTTGACTGTCGGGCGTCGCCACGCTCGCACGCAGGACACCTCATCTCGCCATCGCCGTGGCAACCACCACCTGGACCATGCGACAGTTAGGGGGGGGGGCCCGCGAAGAAGACTGGACATGGAGGGCAGGAGGGGGGGGGGGAAGAGGGGCAGAAGTGGGTGTTGCGCACGAGCAATCGCATGTGCAACCTTCAAAGTGCACAAAGTACAGTGAGACACACACACACACCCAAACGTGCACGGCGCGCACAATCAGAATGCCCCCATCCAAAACTGTGCTTGGGGGAAAAGTCACTCCTTAAAGGAAGAAAGAAGGAGAAGAATGAAAGGTTTGATCGATGGAGGTCTGGTAATGAAATGGAGACATCAGGAAGCATGAAGAGGAAGGGAGGGAGAGAGGGAGAGGGAGGGGTGAGGGAGGGAGAGAGGGAAGAAGGGGTGAGGTAGGGAGGGAGGGAGGGAGAGAGGGAAGAAGGGGTGAGGTAGGGAGGGAGGGAGGGAGGGAGGGAGGGGTGAGGGAGAGAGGGAGGGAGGGAGAGAGGGAGAAAGGGAGGTAGAGATGAGGAAGAGAGGGCTACAGATTATATAGATGGGGGAGAAAGAAAAAAGGAGAAGCGAGGGAGGACGAAAGGCGGCGGAGGGAAAGAGAGAGGTAGAGGGAGAAGGAAGAAGAATAGCCTCCCCTCCGTGCTCCTTCAAGGGAGAAATGACACGTTTACGGAGGGCTTTCTCTCCGAGCGGCGAGGCTCGTACATCAGACCGCTTGGACGGATCAGGCCGATCCTCCACATGAAATATAGACACCTAGAAATCTATTACACCTGTGTTCCTCTGCCTCCTGTCTTCTCCTCCCCCTCCTCTCCCCCTTCCGCTCCAGCTCCTTCTGTTCTTTCCCCATCCTTTCCCCCCCCCACCTCCTCCTCCTCCTCCTCCTCCTCCTCCTCCTCTCCATCAGCCATTCCCTCCACAGCAGAGGCCACTAAATCTCTCACTCCTTCTTCGTCTGAACCACCGTCTGTACCCCCGCACCCCCCCCATGACACATCTCTCTCTCTCTCTCTCTCTCTCTCTCTCTCTCGCTCTCTCTCTCTCTCTCTCTCTCCCTCCCTCCCTCCCTCCCTCCCTCCCTCCCTCTCTCCCTCTCTCTCTCTCTCTCTCTCTCTCTCTCTCTCTCTCTCTCTCTCTCTCTCTGGTGCGCCGTTACGTCCATCTTGTGACCCCCACTGCCACTTGACAAATGGGGGAGTCGATAATATTCAATAATTATCTGACCTTCTCCGTTGTGTTGTGCGGCCGTTTACCCCCCGCTCCTACCTGAGACGGAACACCGGGAAGACTAATATACCGTCTGACAAATAAAGTGTTTCTCTACACCGGCTTTTAGGAACACAACATTTTTGGAATTGTTCTTTTCTGGAAGAAAAAGGTTAATCTGGTTGTGGTTATTAAATGAGTTTGGATTCCGATCCATCCCGTCCCATTCCTCAAACGACCTCTGCTTCCGTCTGGACCTACTCCTTGACCGCGGACTAAGTTGTATGAAACAGCAATGCAGCCTAACGGATGTCTAACCTTAATGCCTCACATTTCTCCTACGATCCTCTCCTTGCCCTGTGGTAGGAGTTCAGTTCCTTTGCTTTGCGAAGAAGCTTAGTTCCAAGACTGTGGTTGTCATAAAAAAGAAAAAATTAGATTCAAAATAATAATAAAAAATGTGCACGGAATCTGCATTTCATACGGCGTTATAAACATTACAGAACGACCAAATATATTCCAAAATAATTTTGTGACAGCACAAATATTAAAACAATAGCATCGTAAGATAATGGGATTTGAAAAATTAAGGAATGTATGGGAATTGTTATGCATATTGTGTGTAGCCTGTAGACCTTTGAGGATAAAAATGTGCAATACATATTTGTATGAGTGTCCCAAACTTGTTAATCTGTTTGTGTGTGGCTGCTTATACTGAGCTGTTGCCACGACGATTCACAGTGACATGTTGCCATGTGATAAATACATACATGCGCTAAACATTAGCATGACAAGGGACTCGTCAATAAGAATATATCTCACACACACATGACACAAACACACACGCGCACGCACGCACACACACACAATCATGTGTGTGAGACATAATGGTGTGTAGGGGGCGGGCGGAGGAGTGAGGGCTATGTATGAGACGGGGCGGAGCTTCATGTTAAATTCACTTAGCTGACATATTCCTCCCGCCTGGACAAGATGAATTGTGTTATAACCCCTTCCACCGTGGGAGGAGTAATGGCTCCTCTCCTCCTCCCATGTCTCTGTCTCACTTCCTTTCCCTCCTTTTTCCCCCTCTTCGTTCTTTCCTCCTTCTATCTCTCTTTAACGCTATCTGTTCCTCTCTCCCCTCTTTTCTCTCTCTTTTTAACTTCCTCTCCTTTGTCTCCCATATCCTCCCTTCTTCTCCTCCCTCTCAATGTCTCCCTTTAATAATCTGTCTCTCCTCCCTCCATCTCTCCCAGTGTGGCCTCCCCCCACCTCTCTCCTTCACTATGTGTCCTCCTGGACCTCCTCCTATCTCTCTGTATCTCTGTCCCCCCCCCACCTCTCTCCTTCACTATGTGTCCTCCTGGACCTCCTCCTATCTCTATGTATCTCTGTCCCCCCCCCACCTCTCTCCTTCACTATGTGTCCTCCTGGACCTCCTCCTATCTCTCTGTATCTCTGCCCCCCCCCCCCCCCCCCCCTCTCTCCTTCACTATGTGTCCTCCTGGCCCTCCTCCTATCTCTCTGTATCTCTGTCCCCCCCCCCCACCTCTCTCCTTCACTATGTGTCCTCCTGGACCTCCTCCTATCTCTCTGTATCTCTGCCCCCCCCCCCCCCCCCCCACCTCTCTCCTTCACTATGTGTCCTCCTGGACCTCCTCCTATCTCTCTGTATCTCTGTCCCCCCCCCCCTCTCTCCTTCACTATGTGTCCTCCTGGACCTCCTCCTATCTCTCTGTATCTCTGTCCCCCCCCACCTCTCTCCTTCACTATGTGTCCTCCTGGACCTCCTCCTATCTCTCTGTATCTCTGTCCCCCCCCCCCCTCTCTCCTTCACTATGTGTCCTCCTGGACCTCCTCCTATCTCTCTGTATCTCTGTCCTCCCCCCACCTCTCTCCTTCACTATGTGTCCTCCTGGACCTCCTCCTATCTCTATGTATCTCTGTCCCCCCCCCCACCTCCCTCCCTGCCTCATCCCCTCCCTCCCTCCCTCCCTCCCTCCCTCTCTCTCTCTCTCCCCCTGTCTCCCCCTCCATCTCTTAATACATCCTGAGAAATTGAGGTTAAGAGGGGATATCCGGGGGGTTATCTGGCATCGGGTGCGAGCCGTGCTGGGGGGCCGCTGGGGCTGGAGGGGCTGGAGGGGCTCGGGGAGATTGATGGTTCCTCGCCGCCCGCGGGCGCTGTAGTCATATTCGTATGGTAATTCCTCCCCCTATTGTCTGGCTTCCTTAATCTGGTGTGTTTACACGCGTCCCTGTGTGTGTGCGTGCGTGTGTGTGTGTGTGTGTGTGTGCTTGTTTGTGTCTATGTATGTGTGTTTGGGTGCATGTGTGTGTGTGTGTGTGTGTGTGTGTGTGTGTGTGTGTGTGTGTGTGTGTGTGTGTGTGTGTGTGTGTGTGTGTGTGTGTGTGTGTGTGTTGAAACAGGGTGCAACATCACTTTATCATCTCCACAGATGATATGTGGGCCGGGTTGTGCGTGGCGAGAGTAGGTGCTCTCTACACAACAGGGTGCACATGTGTGCGCTTGAGTCTCTTTGTCTGTGCGTGTGTGTCTGTATGTGTGTGTGTGAGAGAACGGGAGCTCACGTGTGTGAAATAATAGAAAAGGCTATGAGCAGTGACAGTGAGATAATGTCTATTTCGTGTGGTGGTGGTGGTGGTGAATGGGAGGGGGGGGTGGTGATAACTTTATATGTGATTATCCCAGAGGTGGGGTCTCCAATGGGAGTGAGATCGGCTCCATTCATGGGGAGAGCAAAGCCTAAATTGAGGGTTAGTGATCTGCAGTGACAGGCCCGCTCTCGTGGTTTTATGCAGAGCCCCAAGACAAGCATCTTAAACCAGCCACAGATATACATATGTATCCCAATCTGCCGGATAAAGGGACTTTTATTTTGAATTCCCTTTTTGGCACACTTGCAAATCCTCCTTTTCAAACGTCTAGATCTGACGTATTGCGTATTTATGCTTTTGTAAAAATCCACCATAATATCTTAAGAATGGAACAAATGAGGGAAAACACAGGGAAATAAAATAATATATGTTTTATGGGATTTCTAACATTTGAGGGTGGGGGTCTGGCCTGTCTTTTATCTTAAAATCATTTAAGAAAAAAAAAAAGAGTAAATGCAGCATGTAGGGAAGCACAAACATAAATTCTATCCTAAGGTAACCCACACATACACACATACACTCACATTTGCGCGCACACACACACAAACACACAGCCGCCGCTTAAATCTCACATTCGATCTCACGTCCCAGACACACAAGGGCCCCCCGGTGGCCCACTCTTGTTCACAAGCAGCGTTAAGTTGACTTTACATAAACGTATCGAGGAATAAAAGTTACGCCTGAATAAATCCCCCCCCCCCCCCCCCCCCCCCCCCCCACCACACACACACACAGACTGATACACACACCCCTGCATCTTGCGATGACAGCGGAAATGTGCTGTGTTTTGATCAATCTCCTTCAAGCCGTCTTTCAGGAGATTCAGGAGAACATTGTGGATGGTGGCCGCATTGCCAAGGCAGCCAGCGGTGCAGTAAAATCTGTCGGTGCGCGATCTATACATGTAAATCATCAATCCATACACACGGATGCAGAACTCACATAATAAATGGCTTACCTATATACTGGCTGGATCCATATATCCAGTACATGGTCGGTCGATACTAATGAATCCAAGGCCGGTGGATAGACAACCAGATGTCCCCTTAGAGAGAGGGAGAGGGAGAGAGGGAGAGAGGGAGAGAGAGAGAGAGAGAGAGAGAGAGAGAGAGAGAGAGAGAGAGAGAGAGAGAGAGAGAGAGAGAGAGAGGGAGACAGAAAGACAGACAGAGAGGAGACATAAATAGGGGGACAGACAGAAAGCGAGAGGGAGAGACAGAAATAGGGTCAGACAGACAGACATTGAGAGCAAGAGAGAATCAGATAGAGAGAGAGTGGATGGCTGAGAGAGAGAGTGACAGGGAAACAGACATGTAAGCAACGAGTTGTGAAGAGATAGATTGGGAGAGGAAGATAGAGAAGGAGGAGGGATATGTGATGAAACCATGATATATCACTGAGGAAGATAGATAGGCTTAAAGATGGACAGTTCAAGAAAAGGAGGGGGGAAAGCAGCATAAACCCAGGTTATTTCTGTATTTTCTGGGGGACCACTCACGGATATTAGAGCTATTTACCGGCCTTGAGAATCATAGTGAGACAGAGTACGATCAAAAGATCAGAGGGAAAGAGTGGTAGAGAGAGAGAGTTTAGGAAAGTATTAAAAATGCGCTGGCAAGGCCGGGGCTGGAGAAACCGACCACAGCCAGATGAAGTTGGTCCGCAGTGTGGTTGTATTTTGCTAGCATGAACAAGCTCAGCGCTGACCATCCATACACTATCTGTGTCCCCACCGCAACTGCACTACGCAATTCCCTCTCTTAACATCCCCCCATCCCCCCCCCCTCTCCCATACACACACGCCTGGCCTCATCTGGCTAATCAATACGCGTATTAATCATCCGAAATATCCACGCGACAAACCAATTATTAATCTGTACCGTCACGCCGCGTGCCACTAATGAATTTAGCGCGGGCGCCGTGGACCAGACCGTTCATTAACTGCTGATGGCGGCTGTAATGGCCGCTCAAAGTCACCGGAGTCTTCCAACGGTATCGATGGCCATGGTGAGGGGGCTCACAACACATACGTACAAGGAACAGACATACCAATTACCATATCAGTGTGGGGCCCCGATTGCTGGCTCGTTTTGCACACACGCGAAGGTTGTTATGTTGTATGGAAATATCCACTGGTATCTACGAAGAAGACACATGATGGGACCACAACGTATGAAACACACACACACACACACACACACACACACACACACACACGCACACACACGCACATTTGCATGACCAAACCAAAGTGGGGAACAGACCCTGTTCTTGCTTGCTGTGGCCTAGGTCAGCCTCCTTATGCAGCCTCCTTCAGATCAGTAACTTTCACCCAGAGAGAGAGAGACTTACAGAGAGAGGGAGAGAGAGAGAGAGAGAGAGAGAGAGAGAGAGAGAGAGAGAGAGAGAGAGAGAGAGAGAGAGAGAGAGAGAGAGAGAGAGACAGACAGACCCAAGTTGAAGGATCTTGCAGCTTTTATTATTGATTATTAGCTTTCCATATTTTTATTAGAATGAGGAGAGTGAAAGAAACACATAGATCTAGATAGATCATCACGCTCATTAATAAATGCAGTATTTCTGCCACTAGAGGGAGTCATACATTTTCCTCCCCTCACCTCTTTTTTTTCTCCACCCATTCTCCTCTATCACCTCCATATCTCATCCCTCCTTCCCATCCCCATCTCTTCTCCAATCTCCCACGCTCCCCTTACCTCTCCTCCTCCTCCTCCCTCCTCCTCCTCCTCCTCCTCCTCCTCCCTTTATCGACATGTCTGCTCCTCGCTCCACTAAGTGTGTAATCAACAGCATCAGAGGAGCCCAGATCCAGGAATCATTCACTACATAGCCGACAGCCCTGCTATGCGCTAACAGACCTGCTACATGCTAACACCAGAGAATAGTAGTACCAGCTGTTAGTGTATGTGTGGCAGGGTTGTGTCCCTGGAGTGCAACACCTGAGGTTAGCATGTAGCCTACATGCTAAGTCCAAGGGCATCTTGTCAAATGACTTGTGAGGTTACTTTGTGTGGTGCACTATTTTCGATATGCATTTGACTACTGCTAATTAATAAATAAAACATTTACTAATCTTGGGTTCTGATTCCCCTATAGTTGATCTTTTTAGTTGTTTTTTTTTAAACTTGCTCATGCAGTACTTTTTGAAGTTACTCTAATTTTCATTGCATAATTTTATTGTTAGCAGCCACACTTTAAGTGTCTTACAAATTACTGATTTTAAATGTATATATAGATAAATGTACATATTAAATGTACATATATATTTAGGTGACTTTGACAGATATTTAATAAAATATGTGATGCATGAGTAGATATTTAATAAAATATGTGATGCATATTTTTGATGAGGCCTTAAAATTCCAAATTCTCTCTTTCTGTGACTTTTCCCACTCTCTTTTCCTTTTCCAACTGTGGACCCCAAAAAGAAAAATGTTAATTTGCATACAAATGAACATCTTAACTGGTTGAATGACATAATTGACTCGCAGCTTTTGTGCTCGCTGGTCACTTTGCACTGGACAGGCGGAGTGCAAAAAATGAGCAGTGGCACGCAAACACACACACACAGACACACACACACACACACAGTTACAAACCAAAGACACACACACTTACAAAACCGCGCATATACGTACACACACACACACACTGTCTCTTTTGCACACCATAGCACAAATACACACCCACACACACTTAAACAAACCGCAACACACATACCCACACGCACACACTCGCTGAAACACACACGCACGAGGGGGTGAAAATGGCTGCTATTTTGCATATTAATGAGAGTCATTAGTGGCGGTTGGCGAGGGCTGACAAGGGGACTTATTTATGTCCTGGCCCTGGTTCTGCTTGACTGGGGGTGGGGGGGGAGGTGGTCCGTCCACTTCACCCAGGACAGCTAATTGTTTCTGAGCATGTTGTCCGGCCCATCATCATCACCGTGATGGGGAATTAGGCCCCACTTCCTAAGAGCCAACTTGGCCGTTGCCGACGCAGAGCGCGGCCTATTATGATGACTGCCGCTAAGCTTTCAACTCGCGATGCACCGAGGGCATCAGGCTTTTAACTTTTGCCCGTTGACGGCGACGCTGCTAGCAGGGCTAGTAGTTGCTTCCAGGTAGCACCCAATCCTCGCTAGCACCCACTTCTTGCTAGCATCTACTCCTCGCTAGCACCCACTACTTGCTAGCACATACTCCTTGCTAGCACCGACTCCTAGCTAGCACCTACTCCTAGCCAGCAATTACTCCTTGCTAGCATCCATTCCTTGCTAACACCCACTTGTAGCTTGCACACACTGTGAGCTAGCACTGCCAAACCACTGAAGGCGCTAATGTATAGTAACTTAAATATACAAATAATATGAAAATATATGTTTTATATGACCAGCAGTGGCATGGCGATCGTATTAACATTGTATAGTGTTACTACAAGGAGCATTGGTTGTTGACACTCCCCTTTTCTTCAAATAACAAGGTCATTTTGTTCTCTCTGAGGAAATTTTGGTCACAATGGTTTTTACAATTCATTCTTTCAAAGTTAACTCAACGCAATTTAAAGAGTCTCATGAATCAGCACATTTTAAAATCATCCTAAATAAATATTTCAGATGGGTCCCATTAAGGTTTGCCTGGTTCTGTCTATTTAGCTTGGATAAAATTGGCCTGTATTCACAAAGTGAGGTCATTAAATAATAATGTGATATATATATTCTGGCTTAATATGGAGCTTTACAATGGGGCTCTGTACAAGTGGGACCCACAGATATGATCCAGTTGTTTGAGTGTGTGTGTGTGTGTGTGTGTGTGTGTGTGTGTGTGTGTGTGTGTGTGTGTGTGTGTGTGTGTGTGTGTGTGTGTGTGTGTGTGTGTGTGTGTGTGTGACATTATGACTGCAACTACATGGTCCTCATAATGTGGCATTGCTAGTGTGTTTATGTTTTTTGCTGTGTTGTGAGTTCGTGAGTCGAGGTTGAAGGTCTTTATAATGTGTTGTTAGAGAGTGTGTGTTGCGTTGTGCCACTTTGACTGAAGCAATGTGGTCCTCATATTGTGTTGCTAGAGAGTGAGTTTTGTGTCACCTTGACTGCACAAGGTGATCCACATATTACATTGTTAGAAACTGCTAGTGTGCTAGTGTGCGTGCTATGTCTCTGACTGCGGGGAGGTGGTGCCCATAATGCATTGTTAGAGTGTGTGTGTATGTGTTGCGTCTATGACTGCAGCGAGGTGGTCCCCAAATTGCATTGTTAGAGTGTGTGTGTGTGTGTTGCGTCTATGACCGCAGCGAGGGGGTCCTCGCATGACATTTGACAGCAGCAAAGCAGTGGCTGAGGAGGTCAAACCCTCATTTGTAATCGGATGCAGTCCATGACTTCGCTGAAACACATACACAGAGGAAGATATATATTTGTGGACGCAATGTTCTCGGGTCTAATTATAGTGGCATATGTGTACCTAGTGATCTCTCGATCTCTCTTTCTGCCACTCTCTCTCTCTCTCTCTCTCTCTCTCTCTCTCTCTCTCTCTCTCTCTCTCTCTCTCTCTCTCTCTCTCTCTCTCTCTCTCTCTCTCTCTCTCAAGACGATAAGTGCAACCTGGACGAGTTGGGGTACAGAAAGGTATTAGTATATTCACACACACAGAAAGGACCCCCAATAACCCTTCAGAAACGCACACACACACACACACACACACACACACAAAGCCTTCGCTAGCTTACACACACACACACGCCCTACCATACACACAGAAACATATGAGACCCACCCCACAAAAACACACCATTCCTTTTACCCTGCCATAGACACACACACACACACGCACACAGGCAGATACTCATGCATAAGAGCACTCACTAGCTTACGCACACACACACACACACACACACACACACACACACAAATACACACACACACACACACACAGGGGGGGGGGGGCATGTGGTAGTTATGTGCGGACAGCTTCATTGTAAACAGGGGGGTGTCAGACCCCTCCCTGAGCTTGTTAACATCATCTCCATCACACAGAGGCCTCCGTCAGCCCCACACCACGGCCTGCTGCAGCCACCATTAACCACGACACACACATACAGGCACATGCACCAGACACACACACACACACACACCAACACAAAGACAATCACACACAAACACCAACTATCACACACGCATATAAACACACTAACATACACACTTAAGAAGACTAATGCATGAGCACACTAACACACACACATGCAGATACACTACACACATACTTATTGTAATTCACACACTATCACATTATTGTTCAGGGACACACACACACGCTCTCTCTCTTATGCTGCATCCTCCAGTGTGCACTTACTCACACTAACAAATATGCCCACATATACAAGCACTTGTTCCCTGAATAGCCTAATGAACACATAGACACAGGCAATGGATCCAGAACACACACAGACACCGACTCTACAGTACACCCTTGCTGCGCTGCACGCAATCAGCATTATCCATGGGAGATTCTTAATGGGTACCTCATAAAATATACGTCAAAAACCCTCCACAGGGTAGTCTCACGCACACACACACACACACACACACTGCAAACTACCAACAGTGCGAAGGGGTAGCGGATCTTCGTATGCTCACTCAGAATGCTTGTTAACGGAAAGCAGAAGATATACAGCGCTACTTTGCTTTGTACTTTATGATTCACACTAGTGTGTGTATGATCACGGCTAATGCTCTGGTGAGGCGACATGTGTAATGTAAAGGTAGTTAGTGAGCCCACACGTGAATATATCTGTCTCAAGGTTATCACCGCCCGGGAAGTTTAAAGGTTTGTTTTCTACAGCACGATGATGAAATTATTTTCAAATGGTATGAAATTCTATTAGCACGGTTTTAAACAAGACAGCATTTCTTCCTGCTTTTGGCAGCTTTGTTTTAATCAACAAGGAGGGTCAGGATAGTAAAATGACGTTGGATCGATCGGTAAAGCCTTTGATCAAACAGGAAAGGCCTTTGCCGCGCTCTGTGACCTTCACAGCATCCAGCGTCTAAAAAACAAACATCAACTGACAAATCAACACACCGCCCACCCTGTTCAAAACTACAACACTACAGTCGAAGATACTATCGGATAATACTGATTCCAATGCATCACACGTGTAGGCCTACCGTATGTGAAACACGTGTGTGTGTGTGTGTGTGTGTGTGTGTGTAAGAGAACATAAAAGAACCAAGTGTCACCCTTGTTTGATATGCTGCCCTATGTGCTAGCGGCCACGGAGGTCACAAAAGGCTAACTGCTAACAATGTTAGCCTCCATACCGCCACCAACACTCTCACTCCACCCCAACCCCCCCACTACACTCAACTTAACCTCACCCTTTCCCACGGGCGCCAATAACACACACGCACGCTCAAACACAGATTCCCCTTTCGAAACTGTTGACCGCTCGCGGACCTCCTTGACTGAGCTAAGCTAGCTACTGGCCGAGGTAACCATAATGGCGGCCAGACGATAGGCTCCAACTGTCAAGGTGTTTGACCTTTACCCAGCGCCTAATCAGATTGTGTCCCTCTTTATGAAATGAGACGCGAAAGGTCAGCCGGCTGTTTAACATGGCGCTAGTGCCCACAGCTATGGAATCCGCCCTGACACTAAATTACCTTTATTATGTTTGCTCCGTGTGATTCTGGGTCCATACCTCTCTCTACCTCAGCCCCCGTAGGCCAGAACCATGGAGATACAGGACACATACAGGGTATTTTCTCAACTCTGTAGGATAGTGGACAGAGAATGGGATATATTCTAAATCACTACTCAGTGAGACACAAAGGTAGGCCGATACCGATTTGTCCCAATTGCTGATTTGACAATAAATTCCAACATTGCTGAATTTTTCTCAAAAATTGAATTTTAAAAACATGACAAACGTAGGAAAAAGTCAATTGTAATCGCAGAGATTCATTTTATTGTCATGCTAGTCCGACAACACTGTCCCTCATGTTGCCCTGGTAATACCCGTTTTTCATATCTCCCCAGTAAAGGATGCTACACGTTTCCGTCGTACATTACCAGCGCATAAAGGGTTGAATAATGGGCCTGATGATGGTGCAGCCAACAAGTCACTCAGGGCAAAGTCCCAGTTTTTAATAAATAAAATGGAAGTTATCGCCACTAAACTGGCATCGCTTAAATGGATAGATTTTCTTTTATTCAAATGTTGCATTACAGGGGGGGGAATCACTAAATTCCACAATTCCGAATCCATTCTAATCCACTTTTCTTAATCTACTTTCAAACCAAGAGGATAATTTATCAAATTCATAGTATCGATCACCTAACTATAGCCCTTGAGCACTGTGCCCTTTCCTCACAATTGATTGTAGTTGATTGTCATTTGTTGTAGTTGATCATAGTTTATTGCAGTTCATCATGACTGCTGACTCCAGGCCACTGAGCACCAAATACTGGAGCTGGAACGACGACAAACCTTGAAAACAATAAAATCCCCCGCCTGGCTTGCGCTTACAACCGAGATGGCTGCCAGGTGAATAAGGGCCATACAGGAGTCCGTCCCAGATGTACCGAGAGAGATTCTAAGAGACTAGACAAAAAACTCACATGATAGCCAGTGTCACCGCGGATATGCAGATCAACGGAAGCCAGTGTCACTATGGATACGTCTCAACTTCCACTTGCATGGGTTGGCGGAGCGATAGCCCGTTCTGTCCAACACACAGGCACTTTTTCATGTTACAGTCGACTCAGGAATTCAGCGGTCCTGTAAGGTTTGGATTAGTCTTCAGACTGATCAACAACAAAGTAGTAGGAGCCCATGTCTACAATCAGAGTGACATTGTACCGCTGCTGGCTAGCACTATCAATATGATGGCATGTTGAGATGAGAACTGGCCTCGAATCCACAAATGCCTCTCAAAACATCATGAAATGCAGTGGGATCAATCTGAGAAAAAGCCATGGCGTCCAATACTTGGACACGCATGAAAGTGTGACATATGCAACTCCTATGTTGAATACATGCTTGATTCACAAAAAACTGCTTCACAGAACGACACTTCGCACAGACCCAAGAAAAGGATGTGCTCACATTTAAATTAACCCAGCAGTCAAAGGTTGCAGTATAAGCACTTTTACAAGCAGTTTTATTAATTTGTTTGAATATTGCTCAAGGCAGGACAGAAAGACAAAGACTTGGGCCTCATGTGATGACAATGGGTTACAATTCATTACAAGCCTAGATCATATTTCCATCTGTGCTAACACAAACTCAGTTCAAGAAACTGCAAAGAGAAACTCCACCAAAATACATGGATTATTGAACTCGGTCCATGTGCTTTGAGCAGCAGGGCTAGTGCCTAGGTGCCTTGTTGCTCTGTGAAAAAAATACATCAACAATATCAACACATGAACAACCACACAGGACCTTTATCCAGAAACAATTTGCAAAACGTACCTCTGACCAACAGAATGGTGCTAAAAGCCTGTGCTTTTAGCTCCACCCCTTTTATGGCCTCACTGACATCACCTGGGCAGGGTCAGCACTGCTGGGTCCTAGATTCCCCAGGGTTCTTTTGTCATTTTCAGAAACTGAAAGGAAATTTCAAATATCTAAACATCAATGGTCATCTGCAAATAAATCTTGATTTGCAGATGTCTTTAAGAATTAAGTATAGCCAGTATAAATCCCAAGTATAAATAATATTAAAGATAGAGTTCTGTGATTTCAATAAACATAGCACTGGCTGTAGATATTTATTAAAATCTAAATTTTCAAATGATCAATAACCACTTTCCCCCCATTAAATAAGCAGATACTGAGTCTGTGTTTAATTTCGGTTGATAAATACCGTTCATGATTACCCTGAATACTATAATAGCGAGATAGATATGTATACAATCCGTCATAAAGCGGAAATCAATACGCTAAGGAGAGGTATGGCTCTTCCCAGCCAACAGCTTCCCCTCCACTGACGACATGCCATCAGATTGGAAAGAAAGAGAGAAATGGGATGAGTAAAAAAACGCTCTCATAATGGGATCATAAGTCATCTCTCAAGAATCGATTACAGAAAACAAATGAACACTTGTGTATCTCAAATGGAGCACTCCCATATTCTCAACCCTGCGTCTAAACCAATTGTAAAAATGGCTACTTCTTCTGGATGAGCTGCAAATGTATTTTGTTTCAATCTTTGATCTCTAACTAAAAACCCAGGGTCCCTCATCAATCGGCTGCTAATGTCTGTGAGCTCCCAGGGAAGAGGAAGAGAGGAAAAAGTTTGGTGGCCATCTTAGATACATTCTTTCCTTCCACAGGGGTCACCCACTCTCCAAGGAACTTTTCCCCAGGAATGATGTGTCTTCCATGGGGTTGAAATCTGTAGCAGCACCCATATGTAATCATGATTCAGGACCTATTTAATATATGCCTTTATGACAGTTAATGTTCGCCAAGCTACAAGCCCAGACTGAAAAATGTCAGTTGTGTCATGAATTGGTCCTCATCGGTGCCATTATTAATATAAATATTTTCTCCATTACAATTCTGAGTTGACTGTAATTGGCGACTTATTTGCCAGGCTTAAGAAGGTTTTTTTGAACCACAGGGATACGTTGATTTGGTTACTCTG
>NC_044055.1:15010682-15068182 GCF_902167405.1 Gadus morhua | reverse complement strand
GCCCACACGCGCACACATTTAAAACACACACATGCACCCACACGTATTAACACACAAAACCAGACAAACTTAACACACACTTTACACCAGACATACTTAACACACACACAAACAACCAGACACACACACACACAGTCTCCCAAACATGCACACACACCGGTAGTCTCACACACACCCGCGCGAGAACGCACACTTTGAAGGGGCCGAGAGAGGCTGCCTAGAGCACTGCAGGAAGAGAGAGAGGCTGCACACATGCTGAGCGCTTCTACCTAGCTCTCTCTCTCTCTCTGTGTGTGTATCTCACCCCTCGGTCCATCACTGTTCCTCTCGGCCTTTAAGTAGAGGGCTGAGGGGCCCGAGATGGAGGGGGGAGGGGCCCCGTCGACAGCTTCCGTGTGGTCCAACAGGACTGTCCTCACACACACACACACACACACACACACACACACATAAACTTAACTCACACATGCAGACACAAACAGACAGATATGGACACACACACTCACACACATACACACAAACAGACATATATAACCACAACCACAGATATCGAAAGACACACACACAAACACAGATGATGAAACTGACACACACACCCCCACACACATACAGACACACAATCAGTAACAGAAACACACACACACACACACACACACACACACACACACACACAAATGTATATAAACTCACATACACACATACAGTCAGAAACCCATACACACAATAATGTCTACATTCTTCAATCCAGACCACTGGGAGACCTGTTAAAGTTGCTTAAAGGCAGACGAGACTTTGGTCCTCATCCTGCATCACCTCCCATCCTGAGTGTGATAAGGATGTACGTGTGTGTGTGTGTGTGTGTGTGTGTGTGTGTGTGTGTGTGTGTGTGTGTGTGTGTGTGTGTGTGTGTGTGTGTGTGTGTTTGCGCGCGTGTGCGTGTGTGCTCCCATGCTGTCTCGGGCAGGGCGGCTGCGGGACACTTTTTGCTCATTACGACCGAGAGAGAGAGAGAGAGAGAGAGAGAGAGAGAGAGAGAGAGAGAGAGAGAGAGAGAGAGAGAGAGAGAGAGAGAGCAGGGAAGTGGAGGACTTCCTGTCAGCTTCCCTGCGCTGGTTGATCACAAGACCCCCACCCCTCACCGCAACGCACGCCACAGGGAGGGGACAGGAGAGGTCCTGGTCGCCGTGGGCGTCGGCCACGAAGAGACAGCGGAGCCAGGTAGTATGTGTGGAGAGGGATAGACGGATGGATGGATGGATGAGAGATGGATGCATGGATGGATGTGTGGGTGGGTCGATGGATGTGTGGATGGATGGATGGATAGATTGATGATGGATGGGTGGAGGTAAAAAAAGAGGCAGCAAGACCGAAGAACTGAAAGAGCTCACAAGTTCAGATGGAACAAATATACATGAATTCAAATTGAATCCCTCAAATAAGTTCCATGAAATATTTTGTCTTCTATATTATCAATTACAGTATGCTAAGATACTATTAGATATAATAGTAACAGAGTAAAAAATAAGGGCACCATCGGAAATGTTCAGTAAAAGGAAAAGTTATCATGACAGAATGTCAGACTTGGCACCCTGAAATGTCAAACTTTATACTCAATCATGGCAAATCTCCTGCGAGAGCCAGCAGGATGGAGCATCAGATCGTATCTTTTAGTGCGTATGAGTGTTGCTGTCAGATAAAATGTCCTACAGGCCCCTCCAACGATCTAGAGAGCCAGTTCAGGCGAACCATCCAAAATGTCAACGTGTACAGTGATACAAAAATGTTGCTAAACTCTCATCCTCATGCCATCGAGACTGGCATTAAAAACCCAAAGGCACACGTTCTTTTTTGTTGCGAGATAACCAGCTTTTGCAAAAGGGCGGCAAAAAAAAAGAATCAAACAGGCGTTCATACAGGTGTTGACTTTGGTCTTCTGGATGGTGTCAACAACAACTGGCAGGAAGAGAGTTCTTTGGTCTCTCAAGACGTGCGTTCGTTCGACTCCGGCCATGATAAAACGGCAAGATAGATTATTTGAATCAGGTAAATCATTGCTAAAAGTCAATGTGTAAAGCCAAGGTCCATGAAAACATCAGCTCGGGAAAGAGAACATGCAGGATATGTTACCTCGTTGCCAAGTGCTAGCACTTAGCACCATTAATCGTCTACCTCCCCCCCCCCCCCCCCACACACACCTCTCCTTTTCTCTCTCTATTATCTCCAACCTTCTATAATCTCCAGCCGTATTTTTCCTCTTCTTCCCTCCATGTTGCTGAGTGCTCCGCGTCCTCTAAAAGTATGGATCTTGACCGCAGCCATTTTTCCGACGAACAGGAAAAGGCTAAAGAGAAAGCGCTGACCCCTCTTCTCAGCAATTTCCAGCCCTCATCAGCGCGTGAGACTTCATTAACTTCCGTGACGGTAATTTCCTTCCCGCCCTGCGTTTCAGAAAGGGGGCTGTCATGACAGCGGTCTTAACTTACGTTTTCTTTTCTTTTTTGTTTCGTTCAATTTCATTTTTTTTCATTGTACTTTAACTCTTGCCAAAGCAATGCTGCCGACTCAATGGAATAATCAAATTAGCGAAGTTTTGATTTATTAAGACTTTTAGTACCTGAAAAAGGAAAATCTCCACACAAACCTTCTTTTTTCATATAGCATACATTTCCCAGCAGTAGGCCCAACGATATACATTGAAAAAATGAAGCAAGAAAATGAATATCCGCAAAAGTGTTGAATCCAAACGTAACTTAACAAAGGAAATGCCTCAGGCCACCTCGATTTATTTATTTTTTAAAATAAAGTAGCCTACATAACACACAATTCCTGGAACTGTAAAAAATATATACAACCAAAAAGCTTTCAAACGGAATGGTGATTGTGTTTTATGTTTGTTAAGATGCTTTTCTTCATACCAAAAAAAAACCTTTCCTACCAATCTAATGCCTCCCTTTCCTTGTGTACTGCACAACAAACAAACACTTAAATCATACAATGGCTTCTGTAGACGCAATGCTGGTACACAGCCTTTATTTGCGCACTTGGGAGAACCCATAACAAAATATCATTGTTCAAATTGAATGCACCGTCCGGCTGCACTGTGCAGGGCTAATGTGGATAAAGGCTGCCCTCTATAGACCGTTGGAGGTCACTGAACGTCCTGTCCGTTACTCAAATCAAGTCCGTTGGTAAGAGGAAAGACAGGCTTGTCCGTTGGAAACGATATGGGAAATAAAATAATTATACTAAATGATGTCTTAATATCTAAATGTATCTCTGTATAAGTTTACTGTCACTCATTATTATTCAAAGAACATGCTCTTTTTAAAACACAGGCCTAGATATATTTATCATTAGAGAATAATTCAGATTTATTTTATTAAATTTGAGATGAGCTAATGATGGATTATTTAGAAAAATGTGTAACTGAAATTGCATAATAAGACTGGACTGGTTTTTAGTAAATTAAAGTGCTGTAAGGATTGATTGATTGATCAATGCCTAGAAGATTCAAGCTTGAAGTTACTTTCGCGTTTATATTTAACCACAACGTTGTGAATCAATAAGCATAATTTTCACATTAATCCAACCCAATGTTGTAGAAGTTATATCACATTAATACAACAGAACTCCACTCCCTTCATCTTCTGCAGCACTTAAACATAATCCATTGGGTAGCCTGAATAAAAGGCAATAGCCTACACAGAGTAATATTGAAGCCGTTAAATTCATAAATTCACTCTTAAAGTCACTTAAAACAAGTGGCTGACTGGGCATAATATTATCACTTTCTATCTGGACATACTTAGAATATCCATCACAATATACTTTCTAAATAAAGATGGGCTCTTGTAACAGTAACAAAGAATGGTGTTAAGACTCCTAAACACTGTCAAAATGGTTTCATGATTATATACTCAAGGCAGACAATGGTGTCAAGTCAATTTGGAATACATATATCCAGTGTAAGCCATAGTGTTCATTTTCTACATGTGTTACAATACAGTAGTGCCGTAGGTACATACGGATAGAGCGAGCCTGTGTGTGTGTGTGTGTGTGTGTGTGTGTGTGTGTGTGTGTGTGTGTGTGTGTGTGTGTGTGTGTGTGTGTGTGTGTGTGTGTGTGTTTTAAAAGGTTATGCAAGCAAACAGTGAGTGTAGCAATCAGTTTCTACAGACAGCGTCTAAAGCCTTGTTCAACGAGAACTTGAATGTGAACCAGGAAGTGAAACAGGAACCGCTAGGAGTTAAATGTCTCAAAATTTCCAATGAACCAATCAACAATCACTCGGGGGAGATTTACTAGCTCCCATCCTAGCTCGATTCTGTAGAGGTGCGTGTAGTCGTAGCAGCGATCAGCCAACAGCCAGACTACTCTACCAATTTACCTCCTCACCCTTTGGTCCATGCAGGGGGGAAGAGGGAGGTTGAGACCCCCCCCTCCATGGTCTCCCAACAGGAGACCACAGACCCCCCCTCCCAGTCCCACCCCCCTGGTCTCACTGTGCCTGAACCAGCCGTCTGCTCCTCCCCTGGGACTCCTCCCCGCTCGCCATGCAGGCCACCAGGAAGTCGCGGCACCGCTGCGTGTACTGCACCGGGAAGTCCCGGAAGTGGCTGACGTGGGCGCTCGACGCAAAGTCGACGCTCTCCACCGGGACCCCGTGGCGCCGGAGGGTCCCCACCATGTCCTCCACGTCCTTGTGCCGGATGACCCGGTCGGCTCCGGAGTACAGGTAGAGCTGGGGCCAGGGCGGCGGGTGGTCCGCCATGGCGTCATAATGGTTCCGGTGGACGTACTTGGTGATGGGGTAGAGCACCACGCGCAGCAGGAACACCGTCACGGCAAACAGCGCCGTCAGGACACACCACAGCACCGGGTTGACCCTGGGCCCCAGGGTGGCGGTGAGGGCCCGCAGGGCGCCCCGCACGTTGGCGCTGCCGGGGGCGCTGTCCACCACGGCGCCGATGACGCGCAGCGAGCTGAACTGCTTGTCGCTGTGCAGCAGCTCCACCACGTAGCGGTAGAGCATGAAGCCGCCGTTGCTGAAGATGTGGAAGAAGACGGGGCTGTTCTCCACCTCGTAGTCGTACAGCACCTCCAGAAGCTTCAGGGCCGTGCCACTCAGCTCCTTGAAGCCGAACGACTCCGAGATGAAGACGGACTTCAGCTGGGCCGTGTAGCGGATGGTCACGCAGCCCTGCAACGGACGCAGGACAAGACACACAGAGGAACGACAGATGTTAGGAAACGTCAGACAGTAAGAAACGAGAACAGGAAAGCAGAATGAATCAGAAGCAGATCCTAATTGCACAACCCCTGAGGACATTATGAGGACGAAATTAGGCTTTGAAGATAGTTTCAGGGTTGGCTGTCCGACCTGCTCATTGTAGATGGAGCTGTATTTGGAGAGGTGTTTGTCTTTGCAACCAGCCCAGCCCAGGAGAACGACAACCGGCTCCTTTGTCCCCTGCCAGTGTCTTTCTGTAAGCAGACACCACGTCAAAAGCAGTTCATAAGCAAGAGACATTTTCAAAGAGTGTGTTTGTGCGTGTGTGTCTGTGTGTGTGCGTGTGTACAGTTATACAATATGCATCAATATGCTAACTGAGCTAACATATAGGCAATGGCATGTATGGTAACAGATTACAGCGAGGCGGCTAGATGTCGTCTAACCAAATAGCTAGCTATTATGTCTACAGTGAAATCGAGCTCCACCGCTCACCCGATGTCACTGCATCTGGAAACACAATATTGTAGTCGATCTCATCGTCTGCCATTTCTTCACGGTTGTATCAACTGCAGTCGAAAAATCTGTTCCTCATTTGGGTGTAGTTAATGGGGAGATGAGAAGTCAAATAATGATATAGTAGCTTGATGTCAGAAAGCGTTTACGAAATTGAAGTGAAAAAAATATCCCTGCAGGGCTAGTTATGTATTGGTTCGGCACACATCGATAGGTCGGAGTTCTTCTTCCTGGGCTGGTCTTGCCGTGTACTTGAGTAGCGATTGCTGTATTTAACCACTAGATGGGAGTCTCAAGACGTCCAAATAAAGTCGAGGGAGCCCTACGGGATATCCGTGTTTGTAAAGGATATCTGTTGAGGCGAACTAACAAAAAAGTGCATGAAAGACCTGAAAATGTTTTTATTAAAAAAACACCATCTGAAATGAGAGTAGGGATACCTGAAATTGTACCACAGCTTCCTACACAAAACATAACGAACGATCAGCTTTCAAGTTAAGTAAGTGCAATTCTATGCCAAAAAAGCTAAATTTAAGAGAGCCCATATATTAAATAAATGGCACCACAATCTCCATTCAAAACAATAACAATAACAACAACAACAACAACAACAACAACAACAACAACAACAACAACAACGGGATTTCTCATTGAGCACGCGTCAATGTTTTGAGACGCCTTCGTGACCTCCGTGCATTGGGCGAGTTCGCTGTCAATCAAACTCGTGACAAAATGTAGGCGGAGATTGTGGGAGTGACCTGGTGGGCGGGCGGAGGGAGACGAAGGACCTGTCAAAGAGAAGCGACAAACGCTGATATACTAACCAAGGCGAACACCAAAACAATAGTATTATACCTGTTGGGGAGGCGATATACAACCACTGGAGGATTTTGTATTCACTTCGTATACTCATCTATATGTATAATTCGCAGATGCGTAATCATTAGACAAACAAAACTTTGGTTTGTTTCCCTGACGACGTTCGGTAGCTCCTTCGCTCTTAGTGCTGTTTACCATCTCTTCTTACCAAGCGAGCTAGTTCTCGGTTTGATCCCACCAGTTTCGTTTACATGCTTCCAGGGACTGGCACGAACTTCGCCTTGAAACCTTTGATGACTCATAATTCGTGGTCGTGGAATGACCTCGATGAAAAACGAACAGGTAAGAAGAAAGTTGTGTAGGCAGCATCAAGGGAGTGGAGTCTCCTCGGAGTCTCCTCGCTGTTCGCTGTCTTGTGTTTACGTTCTCCACCTGCCCGGTTGGACGCACGTTTTACCAGATCACTTAGTTTTTATATATATTTTTGCGTTTTGGGAGTTTATAATACTTTCATTCGTTTAATAACCATTAATAGTCTCAGTGATTTATTTTGAAGATGATGTTAGCAGGACGCACATGATCATTGGCAGTAACGTTACTTTGTTGGCATTCTTTGAACAGACATGATGTTGATCCTCCTTGGTAATTAATTACTAGTTAAACTATAAAGTCGTTTTGAAACGTGTTAACGAATGATTAAACCCGAGAAGAATGGCGGGTATGTGGAGACTCGGATACCATGGAAGTTGACCACAATAAATGCGGTCAGATAAGAGGGAACTATTTAAGGTGTGACCTCGTCAGGCATAATTTGCTGTACCTTGGTATGTGTTTGCTACGTCATTTTGAATAGTCTTTCCAAAGCAAAGGGAAAAAAACTTCAGGCGTATAGGTGCCCCCATGTTGCCATTATATTTTGTAAATCTTGAGCTGTCTGCTGTTCATTCCTGCCTTATTATAGGGTTATGTTAAGTGGTGCCGTTTGGGAATTTGAGGCATTGTTGTTGAGGTATTGACAGAAATATTTGTACTCTGAATGTAATGAGGATTTATGATATCTAAAATAGTATGGTACTATAATAATAGTAAAAAAAACGCATTGTCGTATGATTTGACAGGAAGTTGTTCTTCAACGTCTAAATTGGATATGTATCTCTCCCCCTCGGAGCCCTATTGACATCAAACAGGATGATGATATCTCTTGCTTTTGATTTATGGAGCATGGGGACACCCCCGTTATACATTACTAAAACATCACTGGAGTCATTGAGAACTTCAGTCAAGTGCTAACCTGCCCGAATTGTAGTCCTACCCCTTTCTTCCCTCTGTTGTTGGAGGCAGAGTTTGCTAGCAGACAGACCGACCGACAGACAGACAGTGTTTGTCCGAACAGGCCAGGAAGAGACAAGACAAAGCAGGGAGTATATGTCTATAGGGGTGGAAATTATATTGCAGAGAGCGTCCATTGCTGGTAATAGGTAGCATATGTCACTCGATCTGGGACTTTGCAAAGGTTCAGTGGAAAGTACCTTGGACCTAGCCTTGTGTACCATTAGGAACTTTTGTGAGGAAATAGCAGGAATGAGAAGAAACAAATAGATAATAGGATACACAAGACAGAAGTAATCCATAGAGCAGAGTTACCATCGCGGAGCATTGAATGGTATATACCTACATGAACACAAGCCATTGTGTTTGGTACGAATCAAACATTTGTGTTGGCAACACTGATTGGGTTGGCAAAGTGACAGGGAATTGGAATTACATTAAAGGGCAGGTAGATGTTAAGCGTCTTGTTCATGAATGCCTAGGATGCAGACATTTGGCCTGGAATCCAGAACCTTTGTCTAGGAGTCAAACACCCTAACCACTAGCCCTTCCTTCCCCAAACAAGCAGACCACTGTTGACCCCATCCTACAGCCCATCTCCATCATGGTTTGGTGGCACTGGCTAGGGGGTCTCCAAGCCAGAGGTTACCCGGTTCCATACCAAAGGCCAACAACATACCCTGTACGCATCCCCGTAGCAAAATGTCCTTACCTACCCCAAGCTCCTTGGGGGTAGGTCAGAAATGTCTTGCACAGAAAGTCGCTTTGGATAGAATGCGCCTGCTAACTAAATAAAGAGTTGAATAGTATAGTGTGTTCATTCTAGACTAGCTTATTTGTTCTCTGATCGGGGCACACTAGATGGGAATCATAATATAATGGAACTCCTTTAAGGACAGAACATACTCTATCTCACTTTAACCAGGCCTTTGGCAAAATATTAAGTCATGCTACAATAACAAAGTGCTGTCGGGTTTAAAAGGTACTTTGAATGATTGATGAATAAACTATTGCAAACATGTCGCACCCATCGTCAGAGCAGCAGATCACAAGCACCGCACCTAACCTCGAGTTGTTTTCAACCACAGGATGAATGTGTCTTGTTTTACATTGTCATTACATTGGTTATTATGAGACTTGTTGTTGCACTTGCCGACCTAGGCATTCGTCGCATACACTGTCCTCCTAAATCAGGCTAGAGGGTCAGGTCTCGAAAGGTCTTGGTCAATAGGCAGAGCAATTTATACGTCCACAGTTCAGAGAAGCCCTCCACGCTACTCGAGGTAGAGGAGGCGGGAATTGTGGAAGGAGAGGGTCAGGGATTGGTGTAGCAAAAAGTCAGTCATTTCATCACAAATATGGTGAAGAGGAAACAGCACAGAGTTTTGCAAAACGGATCTTGAGGTAATTTTACGGTTTTCACCCTTCATGCAAATTTGACTCAGCAAAAGTCCGCTGCAATGGTGTTGAATGTAGACAAAGTGACAAGCTTTTTTTGCGAGCACATTCCCTCTTTCGGAAGTTGTTCCATGCCGATACGGTATACATCACCAGGAGGAAGTTATTACACATGTAAACAGAATTGATTCATTGAATTGATCAACCACAAAAATATTAACGCTTAAATCGTATCTGGAATTTACAGCTTTATCTTAAAAAAAAGAAATGTGCTTTCAATTTAACAGCCAATCATTCAACCCCCATTCTGTTGTTTTATTATCCTTGTTGTTAAAAACCATCACAAATACTCCTTATCTCTCTGACTCTCGCTGCCCCCCTCGCAACCCATCATCATAAAGCCATTCAGAGGTTGATTTACTATTGACATCTTCTATTGGCCTGTAATCCACTGGGGCGCAGCTGCTGAGTGCCAAGTCCCCAAAAAACTACTGCTAGAAAACTTGAGCCCCAGGCTACTTTGGTGGATGTCCCATCTGGTTTTTAAAATAACACTATGCCACATTTTAGGAACCCAAAAAAAGTTTCCCCCTTTAAAAAAAAACGAAACACCAAAACCTCCCCCTTTTCCACCCCCTGGTTCTTTTAGTGTGGTCTTTTGAAATGAATAGCCTTGGAAACGCAATACAACTGAGGACAGTACAAGTCTCTCGATGCTCGTCGGCGTCTATTTCTGTCTCCCTTTTAATTAGCTTGCGTTTGAAAACGTTTTAAACTTGACTGGAGGATTTTGTCAGGGAGGGATTGGTTTCCGTAGAAGTTCCTCGTTGTTTTTCGAGAAACAGCTTTTTCTTGTTCACACAGTGCTCAGAATAGTAGTGACCGTCTATCAAATAGGTGAGTCATTGAAAACCGGAAGATGTGGTGTTTTCGCAGAGCTGGCTGTAGAGCGTTACTTCGTTTCAGTGGTCAACGAGTCACAGAAACATGTGATGGTTTCAGGTTAGATTAGGTTACATTGCATTTATTAAGCTGATGATTTTGTCCATTGCAGTTTATTGTGGGGGCACTGCATCCGTTTCTCTGTCCACGCTCTGGGTGCATTAAAAATTGGGAGAGGTTGAGAATTTATACTTACGTGTGTGTGTGTGTGTGTGTGCGTGTGCGTGTGTGTTGGGTCTGCATGAGCTCAGGTTCTGGTTGAGTGAGAGGCTACTGGAAGTTGTAGTCCTGATGCATGAGAGTGGCCTACAATTTATTTCCTGGCGCGGGTCGTATTCAACTACTGTCGTGTGTCGAGGAGCATGAAGCGTCATTAGAGAGAGAGAGAGAGATGGAGGGAAGAAAATTGGAGTGTGAAAATCCTTTTAGGGATGTGGTTGGAGCCAGTGGGAATGATGTCACTTGTAAGCTGACCAGTTAGTCAAACGCTTCTTGAGTCTCGTGTCTATGATGGAACACAACTGGACCCTGGTAGCACATGTATAAACTTCATTGCTGGGCCGCTGTAGTGGAAACCATGACTGTTTCCAACCTTGCTACTCAGATGTCAACACGCATACACACGCACACATCTGTACACCATATATCATATGCACACACACACAGTTCCGATAATCAAATGAATCTTTGAGCTTTTCCATGTAATCTTGTAGGCTACATGATGAATTCAGCAGCAAAGTACGAGAACAAAACCATTTTTACAGTTTGTAACCGTATAACTCAATTTGTAGATCAGGGTTCGTGGGGTCATGTCTGGCATCGGAAAGGTCAGTTCATCTATTGTAGACACAAAAGTGACGTTGAAGAATGGACTGCAGGTCAAGAAGACACTGTCCCCAAGATACTCCATTATCGGAAATCCATACGGCCTCCTATTCTTACCAAGGCCCCTGCTGTGCCAGATGAACTTTGAATGTGTCATTGCGACGCAGTCCGTTCTGTTACCGCAACCGTGGCATTCACGCACTGTGTGGATTATGAACTTTGCACCACGAGTGACTCTGCATTAAAGGGCACAGCATACGACTTTCTCTTATACCAGCAAGCCTTGAGCATGTAATCCATGCGTGTGTTCATTCACTGATACTGAATCAGGATATTATCTCTCTTTCATCAGCAGAACAGAATCAGTTGCTCACAGGCCTCAAGCTATGTCCAATAATGAGCTTGCCTAACAGGCGGGTGGGTAATCAATTATTGTCAAAGGTTACCTCCAATGCTATTTTCCATCAAACACTATAATAATCACAATAAATACCGGGTGGTTAAAAAATCTCACAGTTAATCAAAGGTTATAAACAGGTTGGTAATAGCACATTGTTAAATCACAATAAAACAATAAAATGATAAATATCCGAGCATGCACCGTACAGACGACGATAACGGACAGGTTTCCAGTGCGAATCGGGTTCAGGATTTGGTATGAAGGATTTTTTGTTGATGTTTTTAGTTGAGTGGCCCCTTTTGGGTCTTCACGCGGGCAGTTCTAGGAATTCTTGCTTGTCTTGCTTTTTGTTTCACCTGCTCTTTATACACACATTCCAGTTGTTTTTGTTTTCCATAATAATTGTACTGGCAGTTTGTAATTCTAATGCTCTTATCTCTATCTTATCACCTATCAATTTGTCTCACCTTGTGAGAGAAGTGCAGAGGGGGTTATTATTTTGGTGGAAAAGGTAGTCTTTAATGAAAAAGGAAAATAAAGTTTGCGGAGAAGCTTCCGGCCCATCTCATTGTAAATATTTATTCATTTCTTTTCCCAGAGAGCATTGTTCCCAAACTCTTTTCCAACATGTTTTTAAGCTTCAAAAAGCAGTTTTTTTTTAAAGACCCATTCCTTGTTCCCTGTGTGTGTACCCTGCTGGCTTTGTTTTGGATGGCAATAGGGTCCAAGACCTGGAATAGTTCTTGGCTGATCTCCCGTAATTGGGAAATCAGAGCTTATTATAACCATTATGTGTTGGCATGTCGAGACGTGGGTGTCAGTCATGGGGAAGCCTTGGCAACTGTTCATGGTTTGTTCCCAAAACAGTTTGGGTTTTCGGTTGAAACGGTTTGATTTCTTTGCCAATTCCTTTTCATCCGTCTTCATTTATTCAGCTGCTTGATGGTGATGCATCATATTCTAATTATTATCATGTTATGAGATCAGTTACTTGGGTTACCATAGGGTTGTGATCAGGCGTTCAAGTTGTCACATCCTGTTCTTGAAGAAGAAGTGTTCCCTTACCTTAATTACCTAATTCTAGTTAATAATGTGAGGACTGAACGCAACCAAAACATAGTCTTATCATTGATATCCTGGTATTCTGTTGAATCCCAAATTACAGCTTTGAACAGGAATATAATCTGCCCAGGTGTCACACGCACACGCGCACACGCACACACATACACACACTCTGACTGAAGCCTCTGTTCCTTTCTTTTCCAGGCCATATCTCTGAGGACCTGCTAGGAGCCAGTTCAAGATGTGAGAGCCATGTCCTCCCATGGGCTTCTAACACACTCCGTCTCCCCCAGTAAGGAGCTACGCTGCTGACTGGCCTACCCATCCCCCCCGGTCCCTTCCTACTGGACTACAGTGCACATTTTGGCGGCCCAAACACGATTTATTTTCTATGTTTTACACCAACATCCATGGAATGGGTGAATTCCCCACCTGGATCCCAAAGTGAACATTTGAGCTTTCTCCTTGGGATAAGGAGCCCGTTGACGCTGATGACGACGATGAAGGACTTGTGTCATGTGGTCGGCGTCCAGAGACAGCAGTGAGAACCTTCCTCTGCCCTGGGGGACCGCGCCGCTAACAAGTCAGCTTCCGCCGCCGAGACCCCGCCGCCGCCCGGGTCATGGACCGCAACAAGCGCAACTCCATCGCCGGGTGCCCTACCAGAGCGGACCGTCACCATGACGACAGCGATGCCAACGCAGGGGGAGGGCCCATGGACCCGGTCACCGGCCTGCCCTCACAGGTGATTGGTCCTGGCCACTTATTATCATGAGTGTGTTCCTGATCAAATGTTAATCTAAGATTGGTAAAAGCAATTAACGAATGGTTGACTTGGTCAGTTAAAAGTAATGCGTGTACATTTAAGAGTAAGTAGGATAAAAGGAGAATACAGTGTTTTAAAATGGAGAGAGCCTCACCCATATATGGTAAATGTTAAAAAAGGCTGCATTTAGCGCTTTTCAGGCCTACGGTCCCTCAAAGCACTTTACAATATCTCAACACAATCAAACACACAATCGTTCAAACACCCCCTCACCGACGGCGGTGTCAACCATGCAAGGCGACAGCCGGCACGTCGGGAGCAGTTAGGGTGAGGCGTCTTTCTCAGGCACACCTCGACACTAAGCTAGGAGGAACCAGCCATCGAACCAAACACCTACCTCCAGAGTGCCGGACAACCCGCTCCACCTCCTGAGTCACGGCCACCCGTACAGGGCCTTCTAGGTGGCCATTTTGGATCTAAGTGTACATGTGGATGTGTCGGTGGTGCTGCAGATTGGCCGGGTGTGTCCGTCCTCCTACCGAGCCCTGATCAGTGCCTTCTCCTGCCTCACCCGCCTGGACGACTTCAGCAGCGAGTGGATCGGCTCAGGCTTCTTCTCCGAGGTGTACAAGGTGGGTCCCGGGAGACGTTGTAGTTGTTATGACTTTATGGAGGATGACTCTGCTACTCAGAGTCATGTCTGTTACACATGATTACTGCTTTCTCTCCCATTCATCCTTTTTCTATTTGTCATCGCCATAATTGCCACTCACAATCATTTTCCGTTTTAATTTTTTCTATCCCTGAATAATCCCCAGTGCAGGACAGTGTAGTGGCCAGCCAATGTCTGTAGGCAGCCATGAGCTAGGTGCTCCACGATGACTTGGACTGTAAGGTGCTGTGAATAAAAGTCTGGTAAATGCGAAAAAGAGATCATAGTCCATGCATTCCTCCAACCACTCATCCCCACATTTGCGCATCTAACCTGCTGGTATGAGTACTGCATTGTCGGGTTCATGTTTCATCACTGCACTGAGCACGAGGAATCACAGATAATAAACATGGGTGAATGAAAAGGACATTTTAACGGTCTACCCTAAACAGTAAAAGCCCCAACGCCAAACTCTATTGGACTCCCAAACACCTCGAGTGGGCGCGGATGTGCGTGGTGGTCCACAGGCCGCTAGGGTGTCTGCGCTTGCCTGCGCCACACGCTCAAACTCCCCCAACTCCCCCCTTTCCACGACAGTGTTTGAGTCTTGTTAGGCCTCAGCCACATAAAAGGAGCCATTCTATGATGGAGTTTGTTAACCCTATTACTTGACAACAACACCAACCACCCCCCCCCCCCCCAGGGGCTTGTGAATGGCAGCCACACAGTCACACAGACATGCTACGTGTTATTACTCTGGCTGTGCGCCATGAGTGGCCCCTTTCTCTAACGCCAGGAGCACACCAGAGCAGTCTTCCACGCTTCGAGCAAAGCCCTGCTCTTGCAAAGATCTTTTATTTTCCTGGTTTGTGTGTGTGCGTGCGCAATAAAAAGAGTGTTTCAGATTGGGGCTCTGGGAGACTTTACTGTCTGTCAACAGTGAGAGGGAGAGAGCGGAAGTGTCAGACGTTAAAAAAAAACGGTCGAGAATTTACCACACGCATAAAGTTTGAACTGCAAACGAGTTTGAGTGCGGTGGAGTTATGTCTGTTGACACAATGGCTTTCTGTTTTTTTTTTTTTTGAGGGGTTATTGATGGCGGGGGGAATGGACTGAAGGGTGGTCTTGTGCCGGTGACAGTGAATCTCTTGACTCTGTGTGGAATTGACAGAGATTGTTATGATTGGTTGGTTGTGTGCGTGTTTGTGTTATAACATGTCAATTAATTTGCCACTGAAGTGTATGCATGCGTGGTGTGAGACCCAGTCATCCCTTCGTTGGCTATTGAGTTTAGGCCTCATGCAACCAGGAAGGGATGTTCAATAGCAGGCTCTCCTGTTGGCCTAGACAATTCTTTTAGTGTATTTGTTCGTCTGGATTAATCTGCTCTCAAGTAGAACGTTGTTTGCAACGAAGGTTGAGGCCAGCTTTTTACAATTATTGTATGGATATAAGCTAATATAACCTATAAAGGATATAAAACATTTTATTATTACTATGAGTCGGATGGAGCTCCTGATGCAGAAGGGTAGATTGGGGGGGGGGGGGGGGGGGAGAGCTGAGGAGGGAGAGCAGCGTGGCGTGAATGAGTCTGGACCGGAGCCTAGGAGAGGGGTTGGGGCAGTTTGATGCCTGCAGGGCTGTGTGTGTGTGTGTGTGTGTGTGTGTGTGTGTGTGTGTGTGTGTGTGTGTGTGTGTGTGTGTGTGTGTGTGTGTGTGTGTGTGTGTGTGTGTGTGTGTGTGTGTGTGTGTGTGTGTGTGTGTGTGTGCGTGCGCAGGGGGGGGGGGGGGGGTGGTAATGACTGGAGATGAAGCAGATTGTGAGGGAAGTTCCAGTTTCATTTGTGGAAGAGGACAAAGATGCAGGGGGTTGGAATTTAAAGTTTCTACAAAGAATGAGATGTTATGCAGGGAAAAGGGCTTGTGTGTGTGTGGCGGCGGGGGGGGGGGCCTAAAGGCTTCATCTGTATGAAGCCTTTAGACGAGAGAGGGAGAGAGAGCGCTGGAGAGGGAGGAAGAGGGAGAGAGGAGGGGAGATTGACTGTGAGAGAGAGAGAGAGAGAAGTGGAGAGAGAGACTGGCAAAGGGAGAACGGAGCAAGAGAGACAGAGTTGTAGAGGGCGAGAGACTGAGAGAGATAGGCAAACTCTATGGGCGAGAGAGAGACGGAGAGGGGCATTGGAGTGCATGGTAGTTGGAGGTGAGGATGTGACCATGCCCAGGGTGGGGGAGGATTAGGGTTGTTGGGGGCATGGGGGGAGGGGGTGGAGTCACCATCTGTTGTTTCCCCCCTGTCCTGCTGAGAAGACGGCTGGATACTAGACACCGCTCTGCCTCCTTGAACTTGGGCTGTGTGTGTGTGTGTGTGTGTGTGTGTGTGTGTGTGTGTGTGTGTGTGTGTGTGTGTGTGTGTGTGTGTGTGTGTGTGTGTGTGTGTGTGTGTGTGTGTGTGTGTGTTGATCTGGCAATATTCCGAAAATAAACACTTCCTAATTAGCTTAGCAAATATTGTTTTTATTGCGTCAAAAGTAAAAAAGAAACGATAATATGCATTTCATGGAATGTAGTACAAATAAATATAGTCCACGCAGCTTTGCTGTTCGGAACATCTTTAGTTAGCAGAATGCGACACCCACGTATCTTGCGTATTGCTTGCGTATTGCTTTTTTTAATTGCATTTATGCAAAATGTAGGGGTTGCATAAGATGTACATGTGCAATATCTCAACGTGTGTCTTGGCTCTGCATACTTAACAGCCAGTCCTCGATGACAGGGATGACGAATATGAAAGGTGTTTGACTTATATACGGTAATTAGAACATCTATCTTTCCCTCAGACTTCCAGGAACAGCTTCAATGTATGACTTGTTCCTACGAACAGAGATTCCAGATATTGACTGATAGAATGCAAAACATGATCTTAGTCATGCACAATGCGTGTTCATCCGTTTGCACTTTAATTAAAACGTATCTCCTCCAACATCGTAATTTCAATACTATCTTTTTTGGTATTCAAATTTCTTCTGATGAAGCCTACAGTGTTTGTCATTATGGCAATCGACGGCGTTATGTATGTAACAGATCATCACGACCACTCCACCCACACGTTGCCATGATAGCAACACCAAAACAAAGTGCCCCACATCGGTAGTCATTAAATCGTATGAACTCATACTTAGAACGCTGATAGGCAGACCTGCCTGTAAAAACCATTCACCAACAGCAACATCACACTGTTAATAAAAGGTTCAAGTGATTCTCTTGGGTCCATCCCTGGTACGGCACCAATGTCGATGTCCTTCACTGCATCTGCAGATTTTTTACTACTACTTTACTTTGCTATGAATGCATTTAGTGTTCTTCTGATTCCCTGCCTTAGTCTATCTTCATGTGCTATATTTCATGTTCCTCGCTGTGCTGTACAGTTCTTTGATGTGTGTTGTGTTCGTTTACTTTTAGGGTGCTTTATAAATCAACCTGAACCAATCCAGTCCCCATCCAGACCTCTTTTATAGAGCACCTATAGTACGATTCTTCTCGTTAGCGTAGAACGTAGCACATGTTGACGTCACTGTGTGTGTGTCTGTGTGTCGTTGTGTGTGTATGTGTGTGTGTGTGTGTGTGTGTGTTTATATGTACGTGTGAGCTGAACCGGCAACATTCAGGAAAATAACTAATTTGCGTAGAAAATACATTTTGTTATTGTGATTAATAGTCTTAGAAATGATCTACAATCTGTATTTCATTGAATATAAATAAATATAATCCATGCAGCTCTGTTGCTGGAGGAACATTTTCACTTTGCAGAATATGAATGCGACACCCACATATCTTGTGTATTTCTTGTGTTTGTGCAAAATGTAGATGTTGCATAAGATATACATGTGCAATACCTCAACGTGTGTCTTAGCTCTGCATACTTAACAGCCAGGCCTTGATTAAATATGTGTCTGTGTGTTTGTGGTTGTGTGTCTGTGTGTCGGTGCGCGTGTCTGTGCGTGTGTGCGCGTGTCTGTGCGTGTGTGCGCAGGTGCGCCACCGAGCCTCCGGCCAGGTGATGGCGCTGAAGATGAACAAGCTAAGCAGCAACCGAGCCAACATGCTGCGTGAGGTGCAGCTGATGAACCGGCTCAACCACCCCAACATCCTGCGGTACGTATCCATGGCAACCGCAAGGCTGGAGAGAGCTGGGTTAATTATTGCTTCAGACACGGAATATGTGGACCTAGTGTTATATAGGAGATAGGATAGGTGACCCTAGTGTTATATAGATGACCCTAGGGTTGTATAACTGACCTTAGTGTTATGTAGGTGAACCTAGTGTTGTATAGGTGAACCTAGTGTTGTATAGCTGAACCTCCTGTTATATATGTGACCCTAGTGTTGTATAGGTGACCCTAGTCTTATATGGGTGAACATAGTGTTATATAGGTGAACCTAGTGTTATATAGATGAACCTCGTGTTATATAGGTGAACCTCCTGTTATATAGGTGAACCTTGTGTTAGATAGATGAACCTTGTGTTATATAGATGAACCTTGTGTTATATAGATGAACCTCGTGTTATATAGGTGAACCTAGTGTTATATAGATGAACCTCGTGTTATATAGGTGAACCTAGTGTTATATAGATGAACCTCGTGTTATATAGGTGAACCTTGTGTTACATAGATGAACCTTGTGTTATATAGATGAACCCTGTGTTAGATAGGTGAACCTCGTGTTATATAGATGAACCTCGTGTTATATAGATGAACCTCGTGTTATATAGATGAACCTCGTGTTATATAGATGAACCTCGTGTTATATAGGTGAACCTCGTGTTATATAGATGAACCTCGTGTTATATAGATGAACCTCGTGTTTTATAGGTGAACCTCGTGTTATATAGATGAACCTCGTGTTATATAGATGAACCTTGTTTTATATAGATGAACCTCGTGTTATATAGGTGAACCTCGTGTTATATAGGTGAACCTCGTGTTATATAGATGAACCTCGTGTTAAATAAAGGGTTGTGTTGGACTCCGGAGCCAAAAAGTACTGGGTTCGATCCAAAGTGCCTGCTTTCATGCACTTGTATATGAGAAAGTTGTCTCCTACTAACCTAGAGGATAGTACTAATGCTCAAACACTGTTGGTTTACCAAAAATGTACCGGTAGAACATGTCATTTTATAAGGTTGGTCATGATAATAATCATATTCACATTTTGAACAAGTATATAATGATATTATATGGTGGCTAGCATGTGATGCATGTAAAATCCATTTATCCACCATAAAAGTGCCATCATCAGCTATAAAGGTTTGGTGCCACAGACCAAACAGTGAATTCCTCTCATTAGGGCTAATCGCCATGGATTACATTAACACAGAACAGTCCATTATTCACACCCGCTTCAAAGTAAGCGATAATAGCCTGAAACCCGCTTGCTAGCATACCATCACACTGGGATTTGAGCAGTGCGTTAAGGTTTAGGTAGCCCAGTGACAGGCTAATGCTAGGCTAAATGCTCCACGCCCAGGGGCTAATGTCGGTCGCCCTCAAACCAGAGCTGGACAATAACGTTTGCTTAGTTTATTGTTAATTGTGAGTTAAAACGCAGCACCATAGCTTCTAGCTATTGTTTTCCAAAATATCAAATCCTCTCCACTATGGGTAGCATTTGAGTTAAATTTGAGCTTAACCTTAATATCCACTGCTGTATGATGTACAGCATTTGAGTTGGCTTTGAGCTTAACCTTTATATCTACTGCACTATCATAGAATTTGAGTGAGCCGTGTGCTAATCTTTATATCTGAAGTCCCTGGGGTGCTCTGCACATACTGTGACGGAAGCCTCAAACCTGAATTCATTTCTTTCTATCTTCTTCTTCAATCTATCTCTCTTCCTCTTCCTCTTCTCCTATCTGTTACTCCATCTCTTACATGTCTTACTTTTCTTAATTATTATAATTTAAAAAAAAGCAAAATCTCTCTCTCTCTCTCTCTCTCTCTCTCTCTCTCTCTCTCTCTCTCTCTCTCTCTCTCTCTCTCTCTCTCTCTCTCTCTCTCTCTCTCTCTCTCTCTCTCTCTCTCTCTCTCTCTCTCTCTCTCTCTCTCTCTCTCTGTGTGTGTGAAAGTGTTCATACAAAACAAAATACAATCCAAAATAATTATTGGTGTACTAAAATAAACGACAACAGCAACCTAAACCATTAATTGTTTTATGTGTGTATTCAGTCAGTATTTTTACAAAGAGGGAAATGAGATGCCTTTCAGATGTGACATTTATATAGCCTATAGATAACAACGACGAGTGTTAGCATGATCAAGAGTCAGAAGGAAAACCATTTGACCAAGATAACCCAGAACGGGTACTTTGAATTCCGACCCAGGCTCGATATTCTAGTTTAATATCCTACTTTTTCTCCTGGAAAGGTGAAGGAGGAACAGCGATTCATTGTGTGGTGGTTATTTCTTTGCATGGTTCTTGAGTTTATAGTCCTGTTGATCCCGCAGTGTGTGGGTTATGGTGTCAACGCCTTGTGAGGCCTGGTTATTTCACAACAATGAACACACGAGAGGTCCTGATAGCTGTTATGGTTTCCTTCCACATACACGCATGTTTTGTGTGTATGTGTGTGTGTGTGATGTTCTCCACACACACACGCACGCACGCATGCACGCACGCATGCATGCACGCACTCTATCACTCCCTCTCACATAGACACACAGTCACACAAACATACACATACATGTGTGTGTGCAACATTTTTGTGTTTGTGTGTGGTGGCCTTGCGCTCCCATGTGTGATATTGTTTACAATGCCATCTTTGTTTTATATTCCGTGTGTGTGTGGTTGTGTGTGTGTGTGTGTGTTAATAAGCAGACACTGAGTGGGGTCATTGTTTGTAAAAAAAAAAAAAAATCCACCAGAGGTCTACCAAGCGTTCATTTATTCTAGAGAAACACACACACACACACACACACACACACACACACACACACACACACACACACACACACACACACACACACACACACACACACACACACACACACACACACACACACACACACACAGATGGAAATCAATGATCTGTGGGAATGCCAAAGTGGACGTGTTGACAGAAACGGGGGGAAGGATGGAGTGGTGGTGGAGGAGGAGGTGGAGTTGGAGGTGGAGGTAGAGAAAGGGGAGAAATGGATGGAATGCAGGTAAAGGAGCCGGCCTGTTATTTCCTCTGCTGGTAAATGGCGCTCTTGTTGGGTCCCCCTTGTCTGGTCTTGTTGGCCGGGTGGGGTAGCTCCCTGGGTGTTTTTTCAGCCCTGTGTTGACAGGCAGGCGAGGTAGGAAGGCTACCAGGGGTTTGTTATCTTAGAGCTCTGCTCAGAATCGGAGGTACAAGATACAACACATCTCTCCGCTTACTACGAATGGCAAATGTAGACAGTCCCCCGAAGGATAGCAGGCTTAGTATACCCTTAGAGCTAAACAGAGAAACAAGGGTGTTTTTCGCCATTCGGTAACGTATCAGGTGTCTGACATGCCAACATTGGATTCAGTGATTGGTCGAATTCTAATGTCCCTCGATGTTTGTTGTTGCAACTTTTTGGTGCTAAATTGTTATTTGTTTCTTTTCTGTACAGGTTCAAGGGAGTGTGTGTTCAGGAGGGCCAGCTTCACGCGCTGACTGAGGTACACACACACACACACACACACACACACACACACACACACACACACACACACACACACACACACACACACTCACTTTGATTGCGTAACATAATTTTTAGACAAAAGCAGTGACTAGGGGTTCCCACTCGAGGGGGCTTGCGTGTGTGTGTGTGTGTGTGTGTGTGTGTGTGTGTTTATTCCGTTGTTTTCCTGTTCATCCAGGTGGGAGAATTACTTCATCACCAGTATGTAATACGGTAGTGAAAGAGTCTGTAATTGTGGTAAACTGCTAGGAGGCCGTGTCTTAGACCTATCCAAAAACAGCTACACCTGTGTGTGTGTGTGTGTGTGTGTGTGTGTGTGTGTGTGTGTGTGTGTGTGTGTGTGTGTGTGTGTGTGTGTGTGTGTGTGTGTGTGTGTGTGTGTGTGTGTGTGTGTGTGTGTGTGTGTGCGCGTGTGTGAGAGAATGTCCATGCGCACAACATGTGAAAGAGAGGGTGACCTCAACAACAACATGGGTAAGGGAAGAGGATCACAGACCACTGATACTCTTCTGACTACAGCCAGAAGACGAGCCGGGACAGACGGGAGAGGAGAACACAAGGCGGTTCATATGCTTTTGTCTTAAGTAGTGATATTGAGTGATGAGGACTGGGAGCCAGTGCCCTGGTAGAAACATTCTGTGTGGATTGTTCTCTCTGTTCTCGCTGCCATGACAGATCCTCACCGCTTCATAAGGCATCAGAACAGATGTGGAAAAAAAGATGCCCTGGGGCAAGAGCAATAACTACAAATTACAATCTGTTTAAAAGGAGAGAGGGAGAGGTAGGCAGACAGAGAGAGAGACGGACAGAGGCAGAGAGAGAGAGAGAGAGAGAGATAGAGAGATAGAGGGAGAGAGAGAGGTAGACAGCGAAAAAGAGGTAGACAGACAGTAAGAGAGAGAGAGACAGAGATCTTGATAGACTTTGGCGGCAGTAGCCAATGGGAAGAGTGGCAGGGCTGTGGGTTGGCGGCGGGCCAGGACGGCATGTCATTCAGATGTAATGAGGTCTGGGCGGGAGGTTTGAGGTGCCAGGCTTACCATAGGCTTTACTGTACCGTCATAAGCAGTACAAACAACATACACTCGCATCAGAGGGCGCTCTGGTCAGGATGTTTTTGGGCCGTTCACCAATTCCAATCCAAGTACAACAATGAAGACAGAAGAAAGTATCATCAGTTGACAATTGTTTATTTACTGGCAGGCGACATGAGCGGTGAAGCCATTTTAGCGGCCGGTGAGATTGTTTTTCGTCGTTTGATCGACTCTTCTACTATTTGACAAACTGAAACCATGTAGAGCGAATATTGGCCGATAATAATTGGATGCCAATCGATCGGAGCACCCTCTTTCACATACCAAAACACTCACACAAATAAATACACACACAGAAACACTCAAGCACACACACACACACAGATGCACTCATGCAAATATATAAACACACAGATGCAGTAATGCACACATACTGATCCTCTCACATAAATATATGCACACACACAGATGCACTCACAAACACAAACTAATGCCCTCACATAAATATATACACACATTCAGATATCATGAAGCACATGCCGATATATTCAAGGCTAATACACACACACACACACACACACACACACACACACACACACACACACACACACACACACACACACACACACACACACAGTAGGACTGCGGTAGGTCCGTCTTGGGCTGTAAACTGATCCTCGTTGCAGCAGTGACCCTGGAAGTCAATCTGTGTTGTTTAGTTACTTGACCCCTACCAGCACACACACACACACACACACACACACACACACACACACACACACACACACACACACACACACACACACACACACACACACACACACACACACACACACACACACACACACACGGGGGATGCAGGCCTGATTATGAGGCCATGCTGAGAGGAAGTCGAGAGAAACAGCTCAATGTCTTGCCTCAGGCCTCATGCCTTGCCTTCAAACAGCCACACACGTGCAGATCTACACACACACACAAACACATACACACACACACACGCGCGCATTAACTCACTTACAAGAATTCCACAATTCTTAGAAGTAAAGAAAAAAGGGAATCGTTGGAAGATGTCCAAGTCCCATGTGACATCAGACCAGATCCCATCCACAGAGGCGGACATCCCCTGCGACCGCGCCGGGCCTCTGTAATACGCCCGCTTGTGCTGCATCGATTGGTTCCATGATTGGCCAGTGGCCACAGCCATCATGGAACGCAATCATCATGCGAGTGTGAAACTGCATCTGTGCGTGCTGTCGACTTTTCCACCGAGCGGGATGGAGCGCTCATTATTGGACTGCCCTCAGCGTCCCAGCAGTAATACATGATCTGTTGATGTGTGGTGTGGTGGAAACTTTGGTTTGAAATGAAACGACGTCACTTTATGTTGGATGTGACTGGATCTATAGGGGTTGAACCCAAATAAACCGTTACATTTTTTGAATATTTCAGATAAGATGTCTGGATAAGTACGACGGAATATTTAATAAAACAAACTCAATCACTGTGCTGTTGACAAACCTGTGACTGAGTTTAAACTCTGTACTCAGTGCTCAAGTGCTCCAGTCTATCAGTCAATCATCACCCTAAACCTTTGGCTTGTTCTCTCCTCTTCCCTTCACTCGCATCTCTCCCCTCCTCTCTCTCCTTTCCTCTCCTCTTCCATCTCTCTCCTCTTTTCTGTTCTCTCCCCTCTCTTCTCTTCTTCCCTCTCTGTGCTCTCCTATCCGCTTTTCTTTCTCACTCACTTGGTCTCTCTTACTCTCCCCATACCTCTCGCTCTCGCTCTCTTTTGCTCTCCTCTTCTTCTTCCCTCTCCCTGCTCCCCTATCCACTTATCTCTCTCTCTCTCTCTCTCTCTCTCTCTCTCTCTCTCTCTCTATTTCTCTCAACGCACAAATACTCTACCCTCACCCAACACAGTACAGTAGTGCTGACCTACATAGTATTTAATGTACAGGCTAGACTAGCACTCTGTAGCGTCTGTCTCCACCTAATGGCATGCTGTGGCGCTAAGCCTGGGTGCACCCAATCAGACAGAGCCGCGGGGGCCGGGACGGCCATGTACTGCTATATCCTGGCAAGTGGAAACAGAACAGCAAGTGTGTAAGCCCATTGAATAAGCAGGATGTATTCACCGTAGTTCCTTATTTGCTAATTTTTCCCTTCTCAACTCACTTACCACCAGGACAGAAGGCGTTTTTGTTCCTGTTTAATTTATTATGATCTTTATTCACAGACGGTGTTTCCGGTAAGCTCTGGGAAGCCTGTAGGTTAGATGTGGACAACCTGGATCGAACCCAAGGACTTATTGGGCGGGGGCCATGAAACCACCTTAGCCACTACTCTGTTGTGTTGTCACAGGAATGAATGGGAGGTGAACTGATATGGTGTGCTATGGAACCATCGGGCAGCAGGCGTTCACCATGAATGAAGGGCGGCGTGGAGAGTTGTATGCTGCTGGCTAGCCCCTAGCCAGTCACTGCTGCAGAAGGGAGAGAGAGGTTCTGTTCTAAATAACACAGTTCCTCAGGCCGTTTATCGAATTAGCCCACGAAACAGCTCCTCCTTTAAAGGACATTGATGATTAGAAGATATATTTGGATTTTTCAACTATTGAAGTCTGTTTAAATTAAGTCTATCAGCGAAACCACCACTATAAATCCTGGAATTGGCCTTATATCTTCAGCAGGGAGAATAAGAATCAGATATGAGCCAAAGTATTTATAGCCTACTCTGGTTCCTGGTTCCCTGGAAAAAAAAAACATAGATAAGAGTTTTTTGGAAAAGAATACAACACAAAACAACAACAACCAAACAGAACTAGACAGCCTGGGATGGTGTGGCGTGGTGGTCCAGGAGTTCTGGGGGGGGGCGAGAGAGAGCTGTGAATCCCCCCCTGCAGACGGCTGATGTTGGGCCGTTTTACTACATAGGAATTTGTGTAATCCTCTACGGGGAGGTGTGTGTATGTGGGTCCACGTTGAATGTCTGCACGTTTGTATATTGATGTCCGAACTATTTCCGAAGCGATGAATTGTTTGACTTTCAAATGAAACCCCTTTCTCACGTAAGCCTTGGGGTTATTATTGGATGCAATGCCCTTTGATCGCCTGTCCTTCCGGAACCATCTCTTGAACCAATCTAATGAGCTGGAGGCAGACCAATCTACTGCCTGTGATCTTATCCTGCTATCAGTGTATTTATATAAAATACATTATCATACATCACTGGTCGTTTGTTGTTGAAGCAAAACAAAAAAACACCCTAGGGGGAATGGTATGTGGACTTGTGAGTGTGAATGTGAAAGCGAAAATCCGACACAGTTAACCCCATCCCCCCGCCAACCACACACACACACACACGCACACACACACACGCGCACACACATGCACGCGCGCGCGAGCGTGTGTGTGTGTGGTTCATCTCTGCCTTCTGCAGAGATGGTGTTTGCAGGGGCAGCCCCTCTGTGCAGAGCTTAGTTCCTAAACTGATTCTGACCTTCACTGATTGACTCAAACCCTGATTACACGATTTACTCCATGGACCACGCCATGCTTTAAAACCCCCTTACACGCTGCTTATGCTGCTGCCACGCCCCCCTCCCCCCGGCCCGGCTTCAATGAAGATGGCAAGAATGAGGTCACTAGGTCGAGTCTCTCTCTCTCTCTCTCTTTTATATATACCCATCCATCCTCGCTTGCCCCTAATTCTATGAGCGAGCGCCAGGCCCCGGTGTGTGTGTGTGTTCACCACGTCACTAAATCAGAGGGGCTTAGCGCGTCAGTACGGCTACGCTAGAGGTAGAGCGGTGGTCACATGCTCTGGGTTTACGTCTCAGCCTGTGTGTGTGTGTGTGTGTGTGTCTGTGTGTGTCTGTGTGTGTGTGTGTGTTTGTGTGTGTGTGGGTAGGCATGCCAGCATTAGGGTCTCTGCTTAATCGGAGCTGACGGTATGAAAGGCGAGGCTACTTTTAACCTCTCTGAGCTGATTTTCAACTGCTGGTGGGGGGAGGGAGGGGAGACTCGTGTGTGTTTCCCACCGTAGACCAGGTCAATCAACAGGCGGAACTAAAGAGTCTACTAGTCTGTCCGTCAGCCAGACAATTAACGATAAGTCAGTCAGATAAGCTGTCGGTCAGCTTTAACAGTTCAACAGTCTAGTTGGACAAGTCTCATTCAGTGAATGAGTCCTCAAGTCAACAGTCATCAAGTGGACAACCGGTCAGTACAACATGGTCATCGGCTGGGCAAGTTCAGCCAACAGTCAGCCAGCCAGCCAGCTATACATCGTAGTACCAGCCAGGCAGACGGGTGACTGCTTGTCAGCGGGCCAAATTCTCGGAAGCTGTTGAGTCAATTAGGGAGCAAACCAAACCAAACCATCAAGTCAGGCCACTAGGCAGAAATTCTGCACTGCCTGGTGTCTTACAGCAGCCAGCCAGTGGAGCTCTCCAGTGTTGATCTGTTCAATGAGGGGCCTGGTTTTTAGTCAGTTTTAGTCTGGCAGCTGGTGTTTCAGCTGCACTGGCCCTGACAAAAGGGAAAGTTCTGTTGCTGTAATGACGGTGGACATACTGTTTGACTTCCTGTAAAAGCTGGCTCCGGACCCCCTCTCGTAGCCTATCAGGAAATACGCAGACAATGATGATGGAACCGTCAGGAGACCTCGGTCCAGTCGCACAATGGCTGGCGTGTAAAACGATTGTGTAGAATTAGTAGATATTCACAGAAGTCATGTACACAGATGTGACCGCTTACGGGAAAATAATCACAACTCCTACTATTAGCCATTGCACATCCTTTGTCCTATTGTTTATGATCAAACCTCAAAGCTGCCAAGAGTTTCTTAAACGTATTTTTGAAAACACAAATATAATTGTGTTTTTCATAACGCTGTGTATTGTATATTCTTCCTTGTTTCCAGTATTTTCACTGTTTTATGTTATCAGTTTCCAGTTAGGTAGTCTGTAACTGTGTGTGTGTGTGTGTGTGTGTGTGTGTGTGTGTGTGTGTGTGTGTGTGTGTGTGTGTGTGTGTGTGTGTGTGTGTGTGTGTGTGTGTGTGTGTGTGTGTGTGTGTGTGTGTGTGTGTGTGTCTGTCTGTCTCCAGTACATCAACGGGGGTAACCTGGAGCAGCTTCTGGACAGCAACAAGCCGCTGAGCTGGGCCTGCAGGGTGAAGATGGCCAGCGAGATCGCCAGCGGCGTGGGCTACCTGCACTCCAAGGGCATCTTCCACCGCGACCTCACCTCCAAGGTGGGCCCCCCAGTCACACTCTAGGTTCTGGGGTTCACGTCTGAGGGAATGGGGCTGGGATGTGAAGGGGGCAGGACTTTCACTGGGCCCCTAAAGACTAGGGATGGCTCAGAATATTTGATTATTCGATTATTCGTTCCAGAGGCTCAAAGCCGATTTTAAACATTTGCACCGTTAATATTTTTTCCCATTCAAATAAACAAGATTTAACAGACTGAACTAATGTTGGACACCTCGAAGGGCATTATCCCGCTTATACCATGGTCACTTGCCAAAGAAAATAAATTAAGACCACTCATTAAATTTTCATGCGTTTTACAGTCCAAATATAACGTTTTTCACAAGCCATAACTTTGTATCCCTTGTAACATCTGAGTGTTTGACTAATACCTGGAACATTCATTACCCTGCCGTAAGGTTCTTATGCAACGGAAACGCTTTTCACTCCTCCAGTAAATAGGACGGACCTTAGCTAGGACTTGGCAACGGGAGGTACTCTAGTCTGCTCAGCTATGAGCCACATAGCTAACGATATGCATTGTACATATTTATAATTCGAAATTCGTCCCAGCCTTTATACCACAGATACTCTAGGGTCTAGCATATAACCGCGTTGTCTGATTACAGTTTAATTAAATTTTCACAAGTTTCCAGCTCTCGTTTTGAATACCAAATCACCGCACCATTCGTTTCAATGGGAATCGCGACGGTCTATACTTTGAACATAAAATTCGTCCCAGCTTTTATACCACCGATACTATAGGGGTTATAGCATATAACCGTGTTTTCTGATTAAAGTTTAATGCATTTTTCACAATTTACCAGCTCTCGTTTTGAAGGCTAAACAGACAATTTGACTGGAACTACTTAGCAGTAGTTGTTTTTTGCGTTAAGATATTAAGTGATTTCTTGCCGATGGTCCATGGCTGCCTTTGTGACTGTCGCCACACATCGAATAATCGATTATTCGTTCATACCACCCACTGATTATTCAACCATGAAAAATTTGAGTTATTCTCATCCCTACTCAAGACAAGGATGCAGGAGGCTGTACACTTAATGTTTTCTTAAGGCAGCTGGTGTTGTGTCACTTAATGCTCTCACCCCAATAAATGAAGTCTCCTCTTCAATGTACACGCTTGTACATCTCTTGCGTCGTTCACGAGGCTTTCACTTCTCGATGCTGACAGAATCCCTGCCGGCACCAAGTGTCGGAAACATAATCTAATGCATAAAAACTGTTCCTGTAATCATAGGAGTCGCCAAGTCTAGTGTGAAAGAAAACTGAATGTGATCAAGGAGCATATTGAAACATGGATATTTCCTTCTCTTGTGGCAAGCCCGTGGTCCACGGATGACCTAGAAGCATTGAGTCATTTTTCGCCTGTAAGCTGTCAACAGAACTTACTTGTGTAATGCCAAAGCGACAAACCAGTATAGTGGTCACACCAGTCCTACCAGGACGTGTTTTCAGTATTTCCATGTTCCTCTCGGGTTCCATTGACCTTTTCCAAATATATGAGATACAACCCAACAATGACACACATTATTGGGTTTCCCAGGTTTGTGTAAGTTCAAGTTTATTGTAGAGACCTTTTAAAAACAACAACAGTTGACCACCTATACAATTAAACTATCTAGTTATAAAACAAACAAATAAAATAAAACCAATTAAAAGCACAAAAAAGGACACACTCGACAATGATACATTTTGTATGGAGTTAAACGCAAGAGAATAGAAATTCGTTCTTAGGAGGGATTTGAAGATGGGCACTGAAGAAGAGGGAGTTTGTTTCTGTTTGAGACCACTTGTAATAATTTTGACGGTGAATAAAGGCTTGGTTTAATTTACAACAGTGCTTATTTTAATGCTAATGAAGATGAGCACTGCCACAAACTGGACAAGGTTAGCGTGTTACTGTGTAAAATGAAGTCAATGGGATCTCTTCCTGAAAAGCACACGGAGCAGCTGGTATGTCAGGTGGAGGGTGGCCATGAGGCAGTACCACACGGTGTGAGTGGTATGGCTGCCCGCCTTAATAAATAAATGAATAGACTTGTAATCGAATTCCCCCTGTGGCGGTTTACAAATAGAACGACCACGGGGGACGTGGTGTACCGAGTTATTATTGTGTTGTGCCGATGAAACTTAAGCTAAGCAAAATAATGAGTCGTGGGTTGCTTGGGAGAATTTCCAATAATATGTATTTTAGAAACACCACCGTTCATCATAGACCGACGGAGTCCTTTGGAGATCAACTTTTTGTACTTTTTGTACTAATACTGTGGTTTCGTTTTGGTCGTCAAGCATTCCACTGGTTAAGGCCAGCGGGATCGCCATGGAGACGGAGGAATTAGGATACAAATAAATCGTGCCCACCTTGCCTTTCTTTTCTATCGTCCACAATGTTCACATCGCCGTCCACTGTGGAGCTTTCGCACCAGGTAACAAAATGTTGAAGTAGTAGCAGGAAGTAGCAGGAAGTGCCCGTAAAAGGTTGTTTGGCGAGGTGTGCGTTGTGACATGTTTCTTTGTGTTTTTTCTCCAGAACTGCCTGATAAAGAGCGATGAGAACGGCTTCACGGCGGTGGTGGGGGACTTTGGCTTGGCTGAGAAGATCCCCAGACCGGGGTAAGCACAGTGGTCATCCCCTGGACCTCCGGGTTTCTGGGAACCCTGAGGGTTCACACACGGTTCTGTCGTGGGAACACAGAGTTTTTGTTAAAATTACAATTATTTTCGTCATCAAAATCGTAATGCAAAAGCACAAGCGTCACGGAATGGGTATCACTGTGTTCCCAGTAACTGTGTTACTGGGATTATGTTAAGGGTCTGGCCGGATTTTTCCCAAACCAGCTCCTGTTGGCATGCTGTAATATGAGCAGTGTCTGGATTTGCCTCTGAAACAATACAACTATTCACATTCACAAGGATTTGAGCCACCGACTTCCAGTCCCTCGAACTCGGGAGAAGTTTTAAAATTTGGCTGGAAAAGTCGTTGGTGTACGATGTGTGAAATGTGAGTGTTATGTGAAGCAGACAAAGAGATTGAGAAAAATGCACAAAGAAGAAACAAGTCAGTTGTTAATACTAGTTGGCGGGTCCATATTTGGAATGGTTTTATTGCACTGGTCACAGATGTTCCTGCAGAATCTTACATAACCTTGTAACTGTTCCGATTTTGTGTGTGTGCGTGTGTGTGTTTGTGTGTGTGTGCATGCGGTGTGTGTGCGTGTGTGCGTGTTTACGTGTATGTGTGTGTGAATATGCTTGTGTGTGCGTTTACGTGTGTGTGTGCGTGTGGTTGTGTGTGTGTGTGTGTGTGTGTGCGTAGTGCTGAAGGAGAGAAGCTAGCCGTGGTGGGCTCGCCCTTCTGGATGGCCCCCGAGGTCCTGAGGGATGAACTCTACAATGAAAAGGTGAGCATTCAAATCCAAACTTTATTAACCCCTCCGGTCGGAGACACTGAGCTGCGGTCTAGCCCATGTGACGCTCAGACACGGGGGGGACGGAGGCTGTGTGGGGGAGGAGGAATGTGCGCCCATGTGAGAGAGAGTTATGAAGTGCTTAGGAACTCACTTATGAGGGACTGAATCGTGGTGTGTCCTTACGTTGGTTCACACAGCCTGTGAGTGAGGGAGTGAGTCTGAAATGCATCTTTCTGTATTTAGAAATATGTGTTCATGCGCGTATGTGTCTTGAAGAGAGAGTGAGTGAGGGAGTTTGTGAACCAGTGAGTGAGCTTTAGAAACACATCTATTTCGCAAAATACTTCTGTGTGTTGATGCTTGGATTGTGTTTGAAAAGAGAGAGGGAGTGAGGGGGTTTAGAAACACAACTATTTTGATTTTCTATGTATTCATGCCTGTTGATGTTTGGAAGAGAGAGGGAATGAGGGGGTTTAGAAACACATCTTTTTTGATATATTTCTATGCATTCATGCCTGTTGAGGTTTGGAAGAGCGAGGGAGTGAGGGGGTTACAAGAATCGCATCACTTTCTATGTATTTCTATTTATGTGCTCATGCCCATTGCTGAGAAGAGAGTGAGGAAGTGAGTCAGCAAGAAGTGAGTGGGTGAGTTCAGAAACAGATTTCTTTATGTGTGTGTGTGTGTGTGTGTGTGTGTGTGTGTGTGTGTGTGTGTGTGTGTGTGTGTGTGTGTGTGTGTGTGTGTGTGTGTGTGTGTGTGTGTGTGTGTGTGTGTGTGTGTGTGTGTGTGTGTGTGTGTGTGTTTTCCAGGCCGACGTGTTCTCCTACGGTATCATCCTGTGTGAGATCATCGCTAGGATCCAGGCCGACCCGGACTTCCTCCCCCGCACAGAGGTTAGTTCCTGGTCCACTGCCCACCTGGTTAGTCCTGGTCCACTGCCCCACTGGTTAGTCCTGGTCCACTGCCCCCCTGGTTAGTCCTGGGTAGTCCTGGTCCACTGCTCACCTGGTTAGTCCTGGTTAGTCCTAGTTCGCTGCTCACCTGGTTAGTCTTGTGTGTGTGTGTCTTGATCGTTGTGCATTTGTGTGTGTGTCTCGATCGTTGTGTGTGTATGTTTGAGTGTGTCTTGAGCGGTGTGTGTCTTGTTTGTTGTGTGTGTTTTGATCGTGTCTTGATCGTGTGTGTGTGTGTGTGTGTGTGTGTGTGTGTGTGTGTGTGTGTGTGTGTGTGTGTGTGTGTGTGTGTGTGTGTGTGTGACTCCAGCTGGTCTGTGTTACATAACACTAACAGCAGTAATACCAGGGAAGCATTACACAGGGCTCCAGGCTTTTAATAGGCTGATACTCAACACTGTTGTGTCATCCTGGCCTTCATTAGGATGGATCCAACTAGTTTGATGATTTCTAGGTTGTTCTCGTTCATTTAGTCAATGATTAATAAGGACCATCATAACATTTTATAATTAAATATTAATATTGATGGCTTTACCCCTGTGTCTTAAAGTCTGTGAGTGTGTGTAAAAGCAGACTATGAACAATAGAGTGTCTGTTTGGGATGACAAGCGCAGTTGTTGTAGAAAGATTTAAAGCAAGTGTGATGGAACAAGTAGATTGTTGAATTACGGTACACAAAGGATGTGTTCATTGCATTAAATTAAAGGGAAGCAGAACTAGTTTACAGTTGAACTGTTCAACTGGCAACACTGTGTGTGTGTGTGTGTGTGTGTGTGTGTGTGTGTGTGTGTGTGTGTGTGTGTGTGTGTGTGTGTGTGTGTGTGTGTGTGTGTGTGTGTGTGTGTGTGTGTGTGTGTGTGTGCATGCAAGCCTCTGTGTTTTTTCATGCATGAGAGCCTGTGTGTGTGTGCCTATGCGTGCAACCCTGTGTGTGTGTGTGTGTGCGTGTGCGTGTGCGTGTGCGTGTGTGTGTGTGTGTGTGTGTGTGTGTGTGTGTGTGTGTGTGGCCTCTGGGAGCAGCTCTTGGACAGTGTGATAGTATGTTGTTCATAACGCTGAGTTTGGCGAACATACGGGTCCAGTAATCTGGACCGGATCGTGGGATGGTGTTTCCACGTCGATTAATGTTGTTGGATGAGTTGTTGGCTGCTGTGTCAGCAAGGGTTATGTCATTCATCTGGCCCTTGGATTCCTTCCCTCCCTTTAAATGAATCCATTTCTATGTCTGTGTATCTATGCATCTCTCAGTATCAAAAGAAAAGTAATCTTATGTTACCAAAGCGTACATAAATAAATTGGATTCAGGTATTGATTACAAATGAACAAGAAGAAATATTCAATATTACAATAAAATAACTCTCTCTCACCCTCTATCTCTTTCCCTCACCCTCTCTCCCTCCCTCCCTCCTTCCTGCCTGTTGTCGGTGTCTCTCCACCAGAACTTTGGCCTGGACTATCGTGCCTTTCAGCATATGGTGGGAGACTGTCCACCGGACTTCCTCCAGCTGGCCTTCAACTGCTGCAACGTGAGTCTGCTTAGAGACAGCCACACACCGCTCAACCAATCAGAATGCGCCCTGACTTTGGAACCATGTAGAATTCTGAAACTCTTCTCCATCCGTTTTCTTTTTGTAGTGATTTGTTTCCGAAACATCCAATGGTCCTATCTTATCTATGATTTACAGAAAACCAGGTTTTCCAGAATAATTGCTCTAAATACGTTTACGGTTGTATATATTTATATATATATATATATATATATATATATATATATATATATATATTTAAATAAAAAAAGGACAGTTCCTGTATTTGTAGTGGGTATTTTCCCTCATAGACTTAGTATGGTCAGTCGTATATGAAGTGAACAGACCTGAAGAGTTTGATTCTCCAAGTAAATCTGCTAGTGAGGGTGGCCAAATCTGTCCTCATCAATGTCCTTTAAAGGAGAAGCTGTTTCAGCAGCTAATTCAAAAAATGGACAGAGGAACCGGGGATGTTTTCAACAAAGCCTTTATGAATACACATGCCTACCAGAGGTGTCTTTTTAGCCCTCCTACAACCTTGCATTGATTTGAGGTTCAGCCAATCCATGGTGCTGCAGGTTTTTCATTGCCAACCTTTCACTGAAGAGCTCCTCTCTGACTTGATCAATTCAAGGCCAAAGTGAGTTCAGAGTTGAATACAGACAGGTTATTAAGGTGTGGGCTATACTGGAGTTTCCAAGTCAAACATCACAACAGTCGGTCTCCTCTCTCTCCTCAACCCCCTCTTCCTCCTCCCCCCCCCCCCCCAGATGGACCCTAAACTCCGGCCGTCCTTCCCGGACAGCGTGGCCATCCTGGAGGACCTCCTGGGGGGTCTGAAGACCGAAGAGACGGAGCGAGAGCTCCACCACGTGAGCGAGGAGAACGACAAAAAGATCAACGCTAAAGGTAGCCCCAGCTTCCTCCTCCACCCCTGTCCACACCCTCCTGACCGACATCCATTTTGTCCTGCCTACCAACACTTACCAACACATAACTTGGCAAGAGAGATGTATTTTGGTTGAAGATATGCCCTGCTCTTAGCCTTTTATATGTAATCCTACTTAAATCAAGGTCGGTTAAAAGTTAACATCAGAGAAGAAATGTAAAATGTTCCTGTCCCTGTGGATTCATTGTTAAATTATAACCCACAGATCACGACCTCCTCAACAGTAGGGCTACTCGGGTCAAAATGTATATGAGGACACTGACACACACACGAACACACTGACACACGCAAGTGAGCAAGCACAATGCTATGACAGCGTGATCTGTGGTTTCTCACCTCAATTCTATAAATGTCTCCTCTTTCCCCATAACCCATTGCACACTTCTATGTAAACAAGCACACACACACACACACACACACACACACACACACACACACACACACACACACACACACACACACACACACACGTCCTTCAATGTGGGGACAGGCCTGTTGGTTCCAGTAAAAGGTGCCAATGGGGGGGGGGGGGGGAGTTGTTCGTATCAGCTGTTCGACAAAAACAGAAAGCCACCAAGCAGCACTCTACTGAGACCCCACGACTGCCCACCCACACCGTCACGTCCCCCACATGAAGGACAGTGTTCTGCTGTCCTGTCATCACTCAGACCACATGACGGCAAGTGAGACAGGTGACCCAACGACCCCGGCCGCAGTGGTGCATGCTCATTGGCCCTTGGATTGTCATCCAATGGGGGCAGTGGCAGGGGCAGTCGAGGTCAGCCCATGTCGTACAGCCACTGTTATGTGTGTGGGTGAGACAGAGTTGGCTAGCGTCCGGCTGCCACAATGTCCAATCAAACACGTTGTACCATAAACACACTCTCGGGTCCGACCAATCTGGCTCTCCCGGTCCGTGGCTCATTGGTGCCGCCGTGACGGGTCTGCATCGTTATGTGACACACCCACACACATAGACGCTGACATCGTGTGTGTGTGTGTGTGTGTGTGTGTGTGTGTGTGTGTGTGTGTGTGTGTGTGTGTGTGTGTGTGTGTGATGGCTGGTTCAAGCAGCCTCAGCTGGCCCCAGTCAGACTGATTGTTGAGGGGTGAGGCTGCACAGCTGTTGCCCAGTGAGTCGTCAAGGTGCACAGGTTTACTCGGCCATCAGCGCACACACACTCAGGGGAGAGACTCCCTGCATGGCAACATGGAGCACCAGCTCATGTAGCATTGTCTGCAAACTCTGCACAAGAAACCCGGTCGTCCGACGTCATCCTCCGGCGTCCCTGTGTGGAGGAGCCCAGGTAAGTGTGGCAGCCACCCAAGGGGTGTGTTACCGTGGCAACGCTACACACCAACCCAGGTGACCTGGGCTGCTTTGACCAGCCATCATCCACACACAATCCACAACGAGAGGCACCATCCGCTCACCAGGCCTGAGCTCAGCTTTCCCGGCCCAGTCCCCTGACTCCTCCGGGGGGGGGGGGGGCTCCCGACACCTCCCTCCCGCCCTCTCGCTGGTCATTCGGTCCAGGGGAGGAGCTCCAGAGATGGGGTGCGTTTGTTTGTCTGCTTGGGGCTGTCCGGGGTCTGGAGCTGGCTTGTTTATGTTGACAGCCACGCACAGCTCACTGGGGGAGGGGGGGGGGGGGGGGGGGGGGGGGGGAAGGAGGAGGAGGCGGATTAAAAAGGAAACAAGAATTAGAAGAGCTGAAAAGGCGAGGAGACGGAAGGGAGGAAAAGAGGAGAAGAGAAGGAGAAGAGGGCATGAATTGGAGAAGGATAGGGTGGGATCGCATTGATGATGTCATTCCAGGCTGACCCATTGGTTCCGATTATTTCTTGACACATCTGGCCATATAGAAGAGAAAAGGCCAGAATAGTCCAACCAAAACTGGATAATTGTCTTTGTCCTCATCTGGGACACATTAGAACCATACAAACACGCCTCGCATAAACCTCGACGTCAACATCGCACGGCTGTCCTCCGGCGCAGAAGAAGAGTTGGTTCATAAACAATCCCGTTGTGTTATTGAACGTCCCATTCGGCCTGCCAGAGTCCAGAGGGGACGGGATCTACCACTTCATTAAGGGGGGGGTCCGGAACGACAAACGCTACTCTTTGACTTGGTGGTATCAGCAAGCCCACGTGTTTAGCTGGTGTTTGGGTGCGCGTCGCCAAGGAGACTGACAGAACGGGGCTGTGTTTGTTCCTGCCGTGTGTCTGCTGAGAGGCTGAGGGGCGCAGAGTGACAGAGGTGCGGGCCTGTAGGTCCCTCTGACGATGGCACTGTGACACACACACACACACACACACACACACACACACACACAGCTGGGTCGGCAAAGGCTGGGGAATTTAGTCAGCGTGTATTTGTATATATGTTAATATCAATATAGAGAGTGTGTGCTTGTTCGTTTCTACATGATAGTGTGTGTGTGTTTGTTTCATATATGTAAGTGCTTGTGTGTGTGCGGGTATTTCCCTTGGCTCTTCCCTCCTCTCAAGAGGCAACACATACACACACACACACACACACACACACACACACACACACACACACACACACACACACACACACACACACACACACACACACACACACACACAGACACACACACACACACACACACACACACACACACACACACACTCGCCTCTGTTTACCTGATAGGATCAGGACTTCCGGAGGCTTGTCACTGTGCGGGGTGTTCCTTACATAACAACACCGTCTCCACCGTCGCAGTTTGTACACAGCGCCAACACCTTGACCCCCGACCCGTCACCCACCTCATCATGCCACCACCCAACCTGAGGCCTGGAAATGAATTCCACCCTCATAGCTCATGACACAATTTAGAATATCTTTTCTCCTGTTCTTTTTCCATGTCAAATATTGACATTGCTCTTGAGACAAAAATTGCCAACATCAATTATTTTTAACTAACTATCAATACCGGGTTGGGAGGTTGAAGCTTGTCTGGTACTGGCCTGCAGCATATTACTTTGTATCTATGATCTGGATCCTTTTTTTAAAGTTGAATGCGCTCAGAAATTCGCTCGTTTCCGGGGTTTGCCTCGGGCCAAGCACGGCTGTATGAAGTTCAAGTCACTATTTTTAGAGTCCTTTTATTTAATATGCCAAGTCTTCCTCACCGCTAGATGATAGAATACATTGAGGGAACAGAGGTTCAAGGAGCGGCTCGTGTGTGTTTGCCCTGCACTGCCCTCTGCTGGTGGGACACGGTATAAAGGAGCAGATACAAGGCGAAAGCAGGGCCAATTTAATTGGCGTTTGGTACCCAATAGCTCATTCATTTAGTTGCTATTTTCGAGTCGGCAACATGGAATTTATTTATTATATATATGTATAAAATGTTCTTTGTGCTCTTATGTAATGGAATTCAAAAACCGGCAGAAAGGTTTCTTCCTTTTATCTCCTGAACAACATTTGTGCTGTAATTCCAGAAGGACAACTATATTGTCTAACTCTCCCTCCCCTTGCTCTCCCCCCTCCCCCTCTCCCTCCCTCTCTCTCTAAGAAGAGAAGTCCCAGGGCATGAAGCGGCCGCTGGCCCTCCACGGCGCCAAGATCCAGCCCAAGTCCCCGCGGCCGCGCCGCAACATCTGGCTCAGCCGCAGCCAGTCGGACATCTTCGCCCGCAAGGCCGCCCGCAAGGTCAACGTGCACGACCCCTACTACGAGCCGCCGCCCTCCCCCTCCTCCCCCGACTACCTCCCCCACCACCCCCACAAGGTCAACCCCTTCAGCGCACGCGAGGACCTCCAGGGCGGCCGCATCAAGTTCTTCGACGTGCCGAGCCGCTCCGTCTTCTCGCACATGTTCGACCTCCGCTCCCCCCAGGGCAGCTCCTTCCCCCCCGCCGCCCACCCCCTGGCCGGGGCCCCGCCCGCCTCCCCCCAGCCTGAAGACCCCTACGGCTGGCAGCAGCTGCCGGGCCGGGAGTGCCGGTCGCTGCCCGCCTCTCCGCAGCTGTCCCCGGTGCAGGCCTTCCACAGTGTGGCGGGTCAAGCTAACTCTGCTAGCGCCGCCGCCGCGGTGCTAAACAGCAGCACGGCCCAGCCATCCGCCAACAGCCCCGGTGAGGCGGCCTATGTTTAGCCTCTCTGGGTTCAGTCTGGGGGTTTTGATGCTGGTGTTACCTAAAATGTGTTCCATTGGAATGATGTAGACAATAGGGAATCATTATTAGTTATTTATTATTATTGATCGAAAAACTGATTATTTAGTTAGATTTATTCCAATGAAGTTGTAGTCGGTCGCCACTCCAGCTTAAACTAACCTGTTGACCTTTTCCTCTTCCGGTTCCCCTCGGGGACCACAGCATCTAACGCAAAGGCCGACTCCCAGCTGCTTCTGGGAAATGAAGTCCGTCAGAGAGCAGCGCTGGACGCCTGGGCCAAGAAATACGCTGTGGACCAGATCCCGCCGTTCCGCTCACGAATCGCGACGGGGACGGAGGAGGACGATGAGGAGGAGGGGCGGTCGAGGAAGACGTCGGCAGAGAGTGCGGGGCAGGTGGACAATGTGTTTGGGGTTGCCTGGTCTCCCAGAATGCCTAGCGGCCATACAGACGGTAGGGACGCCATGGACTGCTCCAGCAGCCGGGGGGAGGAAGAGGCGGAGCAAGGGGAGGGCGGCTGCCCCATGAACGAACTCACGCACACGCTCACGCCGCAGGGGCCCGTGGACAACCTGCTACCGCCGCCCCCCCCCCGGGGCCCGCTTCCCCACCCCCAGGGGCCTGAGGGGAGCCCGGGGCCCCAGGACCAACAGCCTGGGCTGTGAGGACATGGACGCCTTTGGAGCTGGATTTTAAAGGAACAGTGAGAGCTGAAGAGCAGGAGGGAAGCATCCGCTTGCATTTCAAAAGGGAGGGAGCGCCACGCTCACGTCTTCCACACGGGGACCTCTGATGGGCCGTGGCGGGAGTCCGAGAGGAGAGTTAGTGAAGCACACCGGATGTAGTCTGGAACCAGATCCCCCTAGGATCTATATTAACGGTGTTCAGGGTGGGACACACACGTTGGAAACATGATCCATATACTAGAGATTATTTTCTTCCTGAAAAAAGGGGTGTGTATATTTAACGAGGACCGATGTAGATTTCTCTTGTTTCTCTTCTTAAATGGTTTGTATTCGGTGTGTGTGTGTGTGTGTGTGTGTGTGTGTGTGTGTGTGTGTGTGTGTGTGTGTGTGTGTGTGTGTGTGTGTGTGTGTGTGTGTGTGTGTGTGTGTGCGTGTGTGCGCGCGCGCGCGTGTGTGTGCGCGCGCGCGCGTGTGTGTGTGGCCTGAACCAGTCTTTGGTACTTAATTAATATTGTCCTTTTTAACGTTGTTTCTTACTCAGAGAATCTGCTTGAAATTTAACTGAAAAAGAAACCAAACCCAAATCACTTTATAACTCATCAATAGTTAAAAAAATAATACATGCATATAAATGGGCTTTTATATGAAGATATTTCTTGGGCTTCATAGATCCATACATCTTTTGATCTGTTAGAGATGCATGCTCCTAGAAGGTCGGAGATCGGTTGCGACTACTCTGGTCTATTTTCCCTATAGCAGCTCAAGTGTGATTGCGTAATGTCTGGTGAGGCCTAATGTCTAATCTCATGTCCCAGTAAAACCAGCCAGATGACACTTTCAGGAAACGGAACTAAAATAACTACTGCCGAGTAGTATTCATTTGATTCGTTCTTGTATACATTACTTTTGTCAATCTTCAGTGGAGACATTTTCAGGGTTAGTTTAAATTATTGGTTTAATTCAAGCACTTTCAGGTCCAGATTCTCTACTTAAGGGCTTCCTTCGATTGGCAATTTTCCAATTCTGTTGACTTATTCGATGGGCAAACTAATTGCACTTAATGCCGACTGTTAATAATCGTATCACTACATTTCTATGCATAAATGTATTCAGATGTTCTATTTTTTTGTATTTATGACGAACTGTTCTAAACGTCTTACTATGTGTATGTGTAAATGATTTGTTGTTGACCTGACTTCCATGAATGGTGACTGAGATGTTAATTAGATTATGAACCCTTATCTCCTGGTTTCATGCTAGTCTGCTTTCGTTTAAATGTAACAGAATTCAAGTAAACCAAAGCACAGTTTATATTAAAGACGTGTAAGAAATGTGTACAAAGAATACATGTTTTAAATAAATGTTGAGCTTCTTGCTTCTATATTCGCCTTACTTACTGCCCATTGTCCACAATCCTGTTTCAGCAGGTGTTAAAGCGTGACGAGGACTTAGAACAACAAAGGGCAGACTGTTTATTATTTAAGTCCATCATTTGGACAAACTGAGGCAAAAGACCAAAATGAGGTTGAATAACATTTATATCGTGATGTTTCCTGTTGACATTAAAAAAGGCTTAGCATGTAAAGAATGTTCTCTGAAATGATAAACCTGATGCAGAGAAAATCTGTAATAATGTAATTACTCTCTCCTAAATAAAATAACAGGAAACGGCAATATGAAGTTGCCGCACTAAATATTAAGATACAAAACATTGGAGATTTCAAACACAAAAAAATCAGACTGGAAAGAATTGTGTAGCGGTTCTAATCGGCTTTTAGATTCTCGTAGCAAAGACTTTGATACAAAACGCCCTGTACAGGTTCTGCTACCGTCGACCGGTGCATCACTCCCAAGAGAACAAAGGAGCAGACCCCTAAATGAACAGACCAAACATTAAGGTCTAATCCCATTTCTACCCCTTACCCCTTACCCGTACCCCTTGTTTTGAAGGGGTAAGGGGATGGGCGTAAGGGGAAGGCGTAAGAGGTAGAAATGGGATTGGGAACTTAGGCCCAATCCCATTTCTACCCCTTACCCCTTACCCCTTACCCCTTCAAAACAAGGGGGAGGGGGAAGGGGTAGAAATGGGATTGGTCCTAAATCCCATTCATTTATATGATCAACACATCTGTGTTGACCCTACCATCCTCCCCGCTGAAGCAGAAAGGCTCCTCTCAACCCAAGCCGTCTCTGGTGTGACCCACAGCTACTCCCCGTCCTTCTGCTGCTGCGGCCCGGCCTCCAGCAGGGTGCTGGCCAGGCTCTTGCCCCACACCAGCTCCATCTTCAGGGTGTGGGCCTTGGACGACTTGGAGAAGGAGCTCTTCACGATGTGGAGGGGCGCGGCCTTCCCGCTCAGATACACTTTGTTGTAGCAGGTGGGCAGAACCCGGTCCTTCTCCTCCTCCGTCTTCTTCTTCCCGTCCTCTCTGGCGTCCAGGGCGCAGGCGTAGGCGAAGATGTAGGCCGTCATGAAGGCGTCGAACCCGGCGCGGTGCGTGCCCCCCTCCAGTCTCTTCCTGCTGGCCTCCGCCGCCGCCGCCGCCTTCGCCTCATCGTCGGTAACACTCTCTTTCTTCAGCTCGGCGACGGCGGGCGTGGCCTTGTCTGTGATGTCGTCAGGGAGCTTACACGAGCCGTTTCCGGTGAGTTCCGCAGGAGGGGGCTCCGTGCGTGCTACCGGGTCCCCGATGGACCCGTCCTGAGAGGGTCTGTCGGCCGGGTCCAGTTCCAAGTGGGCGATCTTGCTCGCCCTCAGCTCCTCGTCCTCGTCCTCCTCCTGCTCCTCCTTTCGCTCCTCCTCTGCACCTCCTCCTTCTGCTCCTCCCTTCCTCTTGTCCCTCCTGTCCCTCTTCCTCTTCCTCTTGGACTTCTTGTCCATCCCCAGCTTCTCGTCCTGCAGGATGATCAGGTCCGTGTCGTGGGAGGAGGTGCATTCGCTCCCGGCGGGGCACCAGCCGAACGCCTGCATGTGAACGCTCATGTTTACTACGACGACCTACAAATAGACCCCGCCACAATCTGCATAATATTCCCTCATTTTCTAACTTCTTTACCAAATGGCTACTTTGTATTCTCTAGGTTTCTATCTGCATCCACGCTCCAAAGCATAGAACAGGAGAAAAAGCAGTGAGTAGTAAAAGAGACAGAGGCAGAGTCGTGTGTCTACTCACAGAGAAGCGCTGGCAGACCTCCTGCTGTCCGGGGGACGGGGCCACGGCAGGACACACTCTGTAGTCCACATAGCTGGACATGTGGCCGCCGTAATGACAGAACTCTATCAGCAGATGGGGCCCCGGGCCCCCAGCCTCCACACCCCGGCTGTTGTCCAGTTTACTGAGAGAGAGAGGGGGAGATGGAACGAGGGTGTGAGGAAGAGGTAGATCGGAGGCAAGAAAGTTACAGGAGAGAGAGGTCCCTTTTCGTCTGCGGCTATATTACACAAATTCCAGAAATATTTCTCTGACATTAAGCTTTCCCATTGGTGGATGACTGTAACCCTCAGTAGCAAGCACTTTCCTCCCCAGAAGATTATTTTAGGTGGAATTTGACTATCGGTACAATTTTTTTAGTCAGTCGACAAAGAGTGACTTCAGATGTTTGCTTATAGGGAGCAAGTAGAGGTTAAGGCTTAACGGTGTCTACATGTAACCTTCCAGCTGGGCATCAAACATACTCACCACTAGACTACCCCCCCCCCCCCCCCCCCCCCCGCCATCACATGACAAGAAACCAAGGTCGGCAAACACCACAACATAATACAATCAATAGTCGACCGCGAGTCAACCAAACACATGCAGCAGCACCCACCACTTCTTGTAGGCGTACTCCAGGTAGGAGGCGGTTTGGCGCAGCTCAAACTCTGAGGCGTATTTGGTGTCGTAGATGCCGGCGGGGAACATCTCAGACAGGTCAGCCGTGAAGGTGGTGAGACGCTCGGGGAGGTGGGAGTAGAAGCACTGCACACACACACACGCACACATACACACACACAGACACACACAGACACACACAGACACACAATGTAACATTATGTTTGGAAGACTGCAGACATGTAGCCGGACATCGCCAGACTGATGCGCAATGATCGACCCAAAGCAACCGTCCTACCCACTACTCCGGAGCCCAGTAATATGATGGTGCTACGGTGCTGAACTGCAGAGGAGGGCCAATGAGGACAGGAGAGGTAGAGAGACATTACCTGGTAGAGGAAGGCCATGTCTATGAGTCCATTGTGGAGCACCAGGGGTCTCCTGGCTCGGAGCAGCTCAGTAAACAACGACCTCACGCTGACCCCGTGGTTGTCTGCCCCGCCCTGAGGACAGAGAGAGAGACACAGAGGGATATATTAGAGCTCAATGGTTTGCTCAAATAGTTCAGGTATCTTGAAACAATGTCCTAACTTGCATTTCAGTTTGTTTGTTGGTTTATAGAGACTGAATGCGAGCGAGGGCGCGCGCGCGCACGGGCGTGTGTGTGTGTGTGTGTGCGTGTGTGTGTGTGTGCGTGAGTGTGTGAGTGTGTGTCTGCCTGTGAGCCCACCTTGTTGTTGCCCTTGCAGTAGGGGACTCCCTGGGCGTACTGCTTGTTGAAGTCGAAGCCGTGCTGCACGAGGAAGCGGACCGACTGGGGTTCGATCATGTACTCCTCCGAGCAGAGCAGCGTCAGGTTGTACACCTGCACCAGGTACGAGTCTGCGGGCTGACCGGGGAAACCAGCAGGTGTTAAGAGGGTGGATCACAAGAATAACAGCAGGCGTCGATACCTGATCCATCTTCATTCATGTCAAGATGCCTACGGAAGGAGATTGTATTGATGGGAATGTTTTGTATTGATTGTTTTGTTAAGGGTGGTCAATTCTCGCTGAAGCAGTAATATATGTTATGATGTTGAATTGCTGTCTCAATAGCTTCCTCAAGAGAGCAGGAAATGTGAGATTTATTATTTAAACGTGACATTAATCAATCACTCATAGTGGTTAACTGGTTATTAGGGATTGATAAACTAACTAGAATACTTTTGGGGTAGTTAGCATGAAGCTATAAGCTTCCTGACCGGTAAAGACAGGTTAGTAAACATCACAAGGAGCCCGCCTACCCCGCCATCACATGACATCACTTCCTCTCGAGCCAGAACCAAGTCAGCCAAATCATTAGCGCTGTGTGAAACAACCAGCAGTTCACCATCGTTCTCTGGCCTAAACTCTAACTCTAAGAGTGCCGTGCACTGCTGTGTTTGTGTCATTGTTTGGGACAAAGTGTCCAACGAGGATATTCAACTGAAAACGTCATAAATGTATAATTACTTGAGATGGATATTGAATAGACTGTAAAAGACAGGCAAGTAAAAACCACAAGACACCTAGAAGTGTGTTTGCCACTCTTTATCTGTGTGTGTGTGCATGAGTCTCTAGGTTTGTACCTTGCCGTCGAGCTTCTTGTAGCAGGCGATACCCAGGGAGAGGATGGATCGAGAGCGGGCCGCGTGACATATGGCCTTGTAGCGGTCCTCGATGCTTCTGTAAAACACCACAACGAGAAGAAATGCAAGTTTAAGGTAATGTTCAGTGCCTTGATCACTCACTTAATTGTTGGACTTTGTAAAGGGTCTACACAAGAGCAAAGGGAAACTCACTCGGCCAGCAGTGCTTTTCTATTTCCGAGACCACTCAGCTCCTGAAAGAAAAAGCAGACCGATATATATATATATATATATATATATATATATATATATATATATATATATATATATATATGGCTTGATTTGAGTTATTTACAACTCTGCAATGTAGTCTAATATCTGTAGAATAAAATCTAACGGTGAAATGTGTGCACAACCAATTATTAGTCTTGTAAAGCTAAGGATAGGATTTTAAAGAGGCAGTTTTAACAGAGGTATCTTTGGTTGACATCGGCACCACTTACTGTATCGATGGCGATGAAGGAAGATGTTTTGATGGCAAGCACCATAGCAGGCCACAGCTCTTTAAAATTATCATTCTGAACATCGATGACTGGAACTACCATCGCGGACGCCATGGGTGCCCTTGGAACTCTTTGCTGCTAATTCTAAAGTAAATTTCAATTGGAGAAGTATTATTATTATGAACTTTTCACACCAAAATACATGAGGCAGTCAGTGGAGCCAACCTTAAAACGTAAGTAATATTAGTACATTAAAAACGAGTTGGTCAGTGATGATCTCTGTGGTAAAGAGTCATAAGATATCGGTGGCCGGCTGAGGACTCATAAATGTAATTATCTTAATAATAGCCTTAATTTCTTACTTATCTTCAATCCTAACAGTGCAGCATGCAACTGTAAACACTGCAGCGTGCTTTCCGGGGTCCTGTGGCTAGAAACCGAAAGCAGCGGGCATAAATCCTAAACGTTAAATAACTATTTATAGGCTGAATTATCTATTTTTTAAACTATGTATTCATAAATTCTGTCTTATAATAAATATATATATTCTTTTTTTAATTCATATTAACGATAGTCATATATTTCTCTATTTTTGAAATACAGTTTTGACACAGGCGCTTACATGGACGATTCATATGCCCTACGTCACTAAGAACCAACCGTCGAGGACGAGTGCGCCATTTTGGCTCAAACAAAGTCAGTAGCATATCTTTTCCTCCCTAATAATCTCAAACGACAGGCTTTTAACAACTTTTAAAATATGTTAACTCAAGGTCGTTTGTTTAACCGAAGCTGGCATTTCACGCCATCAACATAGTGCGTCTTGTTATCCCTTGAAAGTAACTTGACACACTGGCTCAGAGACTGAGCCCAGCTGTGTTGACCAGACCCAGAGCCTTACCTGGTTCTGGCTCTGTGTTGACCAGCCCAGGGCCTTACCTGGTTCTGGCTCTGTATTGACTAGAGCCTTGGACCTGGATCTGGCTCTGTATTGACCAGCGCCTTGGACCTGGTTCTGTTTTGAGCAGACCCAGAGCCTTGGACCTGGTTCTGGCTCTGTATTGAGCAGACCCAGAGCATTGGACCTGGATCTGGCTCCACCATGGGCGGCTGCTCGGCTCCGAACTGTTCCAACTCCACCACCATTGGGAAGCAGCTGTTCAGGTTCCCGAAGGATGCGGAGCGCAGGAGGATCTGGGCCGTGAACTGCCGACGAGACTTCGAGCCGCCGCCTCACTCCAGACTGTGTCAGGTAGGAGGGACCACTGTATATATCATGTCGAATAATGATATGCACCTACAGAGGGGAAGACATTCATTTAATCACAATGACATCACCATCATTCAAGATTGAGGCAGGCCATGGGCCATAAACGGGGGAGGGTCGCAATGAATGACGCGTTATGTAGCTACAATCCCATTGAATGTTTACATCCCGTCCATGTGTTGTGGATGTCAAGTCCTGAAATGATTGCATTTTGCAATCATCACAACTGGAAGTTGTGAGCGGACGGTTCTCCATCATGATCATCTGTGTACTGGCAATCAAAAGCCATCAAACAGGAATAGTTTCACATCTTCTCTGTGATATGTAGGGTCCACCGGCCCTTTGCTAGATGGATACCAAACGTTTTAGTCAGGGTAAGAATATATACTTGTATTAAGCAGACACTTTTATCCAATGTGTTTCTAGTGAATATAACTACATGTCCTTAAGGAGCAGCTTGCGATTAGCCGTCCTGCTCAGAGATCAGCTGTGGACGCCCTAGCCACTTCACAACACCTCATGAATTCCATTTCTCCTCAGGACCATTTTGAGCCGAGCCAGTTCGAGGAGGTTGCGAGATCTCCTGCCGGTGGCAGGAAGTTAAGACCCAACGCTATCCCTACTCTCTTCGGCCTCCAGGAGCCCCCCTACCCTGCAATCACACAACCTCACTTCCTGCTTCCTCTCAAGCCAGAACCAGGTCAGCCAACTCATTAGTGCTGTGTGACGCAACCAGCGGTTCCACCATCGTTCTCTGGCCTAACCTCTAAGAGTGCCGTGCACCGCTGTGTTTGTGTCATTGTTTGGAACATAGCGTCCAACATAGCGTTCAATGTCGACCCAAAACGTCCTAAATGTTTCTAACCACATGAGACGTCGATTGAAATGGTTCTGTTGTTGTTCCCACTCTGTTCATGCTCTGGGGCTCCAGTGGAGAGAGAGCTGGGTTTTGAGGAGCACGGCTACGCCAGACACACCCCTCTCCCCGGGATGCTGATGATGATGGAGGAGGAGGAGGCGGAGGGGCACAGCGAGGCGCACCACTGCAAACAGTGTCTGCTCCTCAGGAGGCGACTGGAGCAGGAGACGCACACCTCGGCCCGGCTGCGGAAGGAGGTGCGTCGTTTCTCTACCTCCCGTCTCCCTTTCCATATCTCTCTCCCTCCCTCTTTTCTCTATCTCCCCCCCTTCAGTCTTTCCCCCTACTGCCCCCCCTGGTTTGTTTGCCTCTTCCCCACTCCCCTTCGCCTTCTCCACCTTCCCTTCTCGCTCCCCTTAAAGTCCTCCCTCAGGTCTTCCTACTCCCTCTCTGTCTCTCTTCCCCGTCCTAAAGACGATGCCTGTTCACCTTGTCCCCCTCCTCCCTCCCCTCAGCTGGACGAGATGAAGAAGCGGCTGTTCCGTCTGGACCGCATGGAGCGGGGCCTGCAGGGCTTCCTGTACGAGGACCAGGTGCGCGCGCTGTCGCTCAGCAAGCGCTCCCGCCGCGCCGTCTGGTCCCCGGAGACGGTCGCCAAGGCGGGCAAGCTGCGGCGCGCCGTGGGCAACAAGGGCTACGAGTACCTGCGGGAGACGGGCTACCCGCTGCCCTCCTACCGCACGCTCTGCAACCGCCTGGAGACCAAGATCACCGTGACGACGCACCTCAGCTGCGAGGAGCTGGCGGAGCTGGGCCTGGGCCTGATGCCCCCGCCCTCGGCCTACAGCCCCACGGGGGTGGGAGGGGTCGGGGAGGAGGAAGAGGAGGATGACGACGGGGTGGTGGACCAGCTCATAGGGGTGTTGTCCTGAGAGAGGCACCGGCTCAGAGACTATTGCGGTGTCGGGTGCTAAAAAAGGATGAGAAGGCCTCCTTGTTGTTCCTCGATTCTCAGACGCAGAGCGGAACACAGGGGTTTTGCTGAGGAGTCACAGTGCAAACTCTCGGCTTTACATGACGTAAGGCTTCAAACCTGTTGTTCAGGCCCGTCCCGGCCTCGGCATGATTCTACGTCAGACTGACAGGTCTGCTTGGTGCTGAGGATGATGGGCTGCTTGGCCTCATGCCTCCCTAACTACTACGCTAACCTGGACAGGAGGTGAACATGTTCTGAATGGCTCCTCCGCGCCATGCTTGCCATTGTTGCTGTTGAATGAACGCGTGGGACACTAGCACTATGAAGCTGACTATAGCCTATGGGCCGGGCCGACTGCCATCAGAAGGAAGGCTGAGCTAAGAGGGGGCGAGGAGCTGAGCCTGCTGCTGCTGAGAACACACTTGTACCTTGAACCTCCCAGTACGCTATGGAGGTTCCTCCGGTTGGAGGCGGGGCTTGTTTACATGTCTAATTTGCACAAAGGCGTGTTGTTGTCACTGCTGAGACTGAGATGATGTTAGGTTGGAGACGTGGTGAATGTTTCACTGGGCAAACAGTGATGTTGGGGACACATTTGTTTTTTTTGGCTTCTTACCTAACATTGTTGAGTAATATAGTTTTAATCATCTGGCAAGCTTTGCTGACAAAATATGAAAATACGATTATTTTGAAAGAAAGCTGAAAGAACTGTATTGCAATCTGTATCGTAATGTATCCTTTGACTTCCGAAACACTGGTTTCAATTTTCTGTGGGGCTCAAATTTTGCAATACAAGGACATCAATGTACTTACCTGGGGGTAATCAGCCATTTCAAGCAGTTGCAAATGCTTTCTCTCACTCATTTCAAGACTTTGTACCCACTCTGGTGTTGGTGTTTGCTTATGCTTGAATCACCAACTAGATCAACAATACATTGCTATCACATAAGAATGTGTGTTTGATGGATTTTGAGATGAATTGTGATCAGTATCAAAGATGTTCAATGATTGTAATGATACCGTTTGAATTTGAGTACAAATTCAAGCTTGGATGAATGAAGATTGAGTGGTTTGTGGTTCAATCTACAGAGATTCTAGGGGTTTATATGAGTAACGAGGTTGTGTGTGTTTGAAAGATTCGGTCACTGGTTAATTTCAATAAATACATTTTAAAAAATCCAATAATGATTTTTCAGTGAGTTTATTGACCTTACCTTAATGTATACAAATGAAGCGTCTTGCTTGCTGAAAAATAATTAAAACTAGAAGTTGATCGACATAAACAAACCAGGTATTTGGAACAATGACCGCTGGGCATCCGGCCTGGCATTGCATGTCGTCAACCCTCAACCCCTTTAGTGTTTGTGTGGCACACACACTGATTGGCACTATCATCAAAGATGGTTCACAGTGTATGTTTGTCTTGTTATCACGCCTACTCTTACACAAACGATCAGTTCATGTTGTTTGCAGTAGGACAAACATTGCACCAGAATAGGGTCAATATTTTAAATGTTTGTGTGCCTGTGTGTGTGTGTGTGTGTGTGTGTGTAGGGGGACCTGATTGTGACAGGGGTCCTGGCTCTAGCCAAGGTCCTTAAAGATTTCCTATCTAACTAGGTCCTGTGCCTTACTGCTGGGCTTGTCCAACGCCTGGCTTGCTGGATGTACTGAATGTTAAACAGTATCAACAGGGGAGAACGCTGATGGAGTGGTTATCATCTCTCTCTGCTCAAACAGAGCTTTACAATTGAGTCAAAGGTCAAACAAAAACGTTTGACACCACAGCATTCATCCAAAACACACAGGCAAAATGGCGATGTGGACCTGGTCAGAATTAAAAAACAACGTAAAACCGTACTTAATTGTGCAATATTTGGGATTGTTAATAGCATTTTATCTATGTAGGTTGTTGGGATGTCCAGAATACAATAATGTTGGACAAATTCACTGCTGTCTGTCTGTTTGCTGTCTGCTTAATCATCTCTTTCTCTCTCCCCCTCTCTCCCGCTCTCCCTCTTTCAGCCCCCCCCCCGCCTCCACACACCCCGAAAAGGGCTTAAAACCAACCAGTGGTCCCGCCCGTGTTTATTGGTGACAGAGCAGGAGACACAACACACAGGTCAGTGAGAATCTGTTTCAATACACATACAGTAAGAGTTATTATTGTTCTATTCAGGTTTGATCCAATTCTTCGCCTGTAACTGCATTGAAGGAGAAAATATTCTCATACTACATACACGTGGTGTTTTCTCAGGGATCACGCTGGGATTGATTTAAAAACTCTAAAAACCTTGAATTATGAATATCTGAATATATCTATAAATTAATTGTCTATTTGCTATCTGTAGAGAGAGAAAGGGTCGCAAGATTTGCTTTGTGTGTCAAATGAATGTGTGAACTTTAGCGGGTCAGGAAACATTTGGTCAGTGGTTCATGTGAAGTTTGTTTGAGTATTCAACATATGTGCTGTTATTTGTTCATATCATTTCATAATCTTTCTCAACATTTATCTGCAAATCGTCTTTCGGCCCTCTCTCCCACACCTCCACCCACTCCTTAGATTCTTAATCCATCCTGCCGTCTGTCTGTCTTTCCGTTCGTTGTTCCACCTCTAACTGGTTCATGTCTGGGCCGCGTTCCACACGGGAGGGCAAAGACAATGGTGGTTTTACTTTTTAATTAGTTCCGCATCAGACGGAATCAGCCCAGGCAGCCAGGCTAAAGCTCTGCCTGCTTGCTGATTGTGTGTTCCTGCTGGCAAGCTGATGGATTTAGGCTGGAAGCCAGGAGGAGGGCCCCTAGAATCACGTGTGATTGTGTTGTGTTTCTGTTGTGTATTAGCCTCCAGACACTGTCAAAGCCACTCGGTTAACTACAGCAAGCTGTGTCTCATTCAGGGGTTAAACTTAGTTATTTTATGGTTTTCGCAATCGGTTAAACTAGCCACTGATGTAGTCATTGATCCATGGATGATGGCAACAGAGAAAGAGATTGACAGATGTATATACAGTATTTAGGGTTACCTTACCTATCCATGATAGAAGCTCAAAGGTCCTAGGTTCAGTACCACCCCCCTCAATCTGGACGCGCTCTAAACCCTTCCTGCTCCTAATGCCCTGTGCATAACACATGTTTAACTTTGGCCCTGTTGGTGCTCAGCAGCCTATTCTAGTGTCCTGCGCAGAAAGGATGAGGTGTCTCCTGCCCCTGTGGCTGGGAGCCAGTCTGCCTGGTCTACTGTGGGCCGCAGCAGTCCTTTTGGTGGAAGGGGACAGCGACCCTTCCAGAATCTGCAAGCCTGCCCCCCATTGGGAGGTGGGAGGAATAGCACCCATGCCAGAGCTGCTGGGAAATGTAGTTGTTGTGGCGCTGCTGAAGGCCAGCTGACAGTTCTGTCTCACACAGGCGTCCAAGTAAGCTGAGATCATGAATGATGTGATGCATTTCTAGGGCTTTGTATTTTTATCAAACGTTTCGAAACCTATTGTTAAACAAAGCCCCCTGCGTTATTGCTTTGTGAAATCACAAAAACAGCTTATTAGGCAAATTCCTCTTTGACTATTATTGTGACTCTTCTTGAGGATTGGACACCTGCGTGAAAAGCTGAGCCGCAGCAACCTGACCGACGTGGCGTTCATGATCGTGAACGAGCGCGAGTTCCAGTCCCGGGCCATGTACTGGGAGCTGAAGAGGAGGGCCCCCCCTAACGTCCCCGTCTACCAGCAGGGCCCTTTACAGGACGACGTCTGGGAGATCCTCGACGGAGACAAAGACGACTTCCTTGTGTATGACAGGTAAAGAGGAGGTGGAGGCGTCATGACTTCCTGGTGTACATCAGGTAAACAGGACGTGGACGCGTCATGACTTCCTGGTGTATGACACGTAAACAGAAAGTTGATGGGCAATGACTTCCTGGTGTACCTAAGGTAAACAGGAAGGGGAAGGTGTACAATAGGTCAAAAGGAAAGTGCCAATTGATTAGAAAAATAAAATCCATTTCAATTTACATTTCAAAGTACATTTTCTATATTGTAGTCAATACATTTCGCTATTTAGCTTTGCTGTCAGACCACAATCAAATGTATTTCTCTCTCTCTCTCACTCCCTCCCCCTATGCACAGGTGTGGTCTCTTGACCTTCCACATTGTGCTACCCTACAGCTTCCTCACCCAGCCCTACGTTGAGGCAGCCGTGAGGGCCACCTCCCTCAAAGACATCTGCAACTGCACTGTTAGTCTCACACACACACACACACACACACACACACACACACACACACACACACACACACACACACACACACACACACACACACACACACACACACACACACTGATTTGAAATAATGAAAAAAAATATTTAACTAATAATAATAATATACTTTACATGTGACCCTGTTGACGTCCCATTCAAGGAGACCTTCCTCAGTGGTTCGGAATCAAACAAAGATGTCAATGAACAGTAACCACACAGCCGACAGAGACACTACACTTCCTTCTCATCAGCCTCCTCATATTCATCATCATCATCACAATCATCATCATCAGCAGCAGCAACAGCATCATCCTCATAAATTTGACGATATGAATCACACTCATATTCCTCATCAAAATCATTCCTCAATACATCGATCATAGTCAAAATCCCAATCTTTCTTAAAATCACAATCATAATCACAATCATCAGGAAAATGAATGATGACGATGTGTTTTCTTGTATGGTCATGGTGCATTTCATCAAATAATATTTTTCCCACAATACAACCCTCTATATTCTTCTTTCACAAAAATAACAAACATTAAAATAGGTCTTTGCAAAGAACCGTATGGAAATTAAACAACAAAATTGGTTAATATTGACGTTGCTAGTTTTACTGGGTAATGGATGGCAGTTTTGCCGGTGGCTATTGTTCCTATTTGTGCCCAGATCCTCCCTCCTCTGTCTGGGTTCAGCAGCATTCAGGCCTGTCTTCAGTTCTCTCTTCCATTAATGAAGTCTACCATGTTAAACCTGCTGACAGGAGTCTGTAGATTGATGTGTGGAGAGAGACAGGAGCTAGCCTAGATGTGAGCTAAAGCTACGAGTCATGGAGGGTCTCTGGGCCTAAACAGAGCAAAACCTCAGTAAAATAACTATCCTGTGTCCAAATAGAACACCAATGGTCAAGATTAATTATATATTTTAAGAGTTATAATTTGTAAATACAAGTAGCTTCATCTCAAAATTGTGTTTTCCCATTCTGTAATTACAGTTGCTAAATATAAAGTGCCAAGTGGTTGGTAAAGATTGTATTCATATTAAAATGTATGTATTTTATTTAGTTTATTTTGAAGCCATTTATGTTGCAAATGAATATTGTTGTTGCTTCAACTAGTCTCAGGAAATTCCTACTTTTGGTACATCATCCTATTTTGCTTTATCTCCTTATCAAACATTCAATCAAATAATTGAATGTCGAATATGCCGACATTTTAAAGAAGCCTATGTTTTTTTTTCATTTTGCATTCTGTCATTAATCCTTATGGGTTAAGTTGTATATCCATATTCAAACAGGCCTGCGCGTTTTTAGTTTTTGGAATCCATTCTTAATTGATTGGTTGTCGCTGCGCTGGTGGGACCGCTAGAGGGCAGCACTGTCGTGTTTACAACGTTTATTTCAATGTCGGTTGTCATTTCTTATTTTAGATTTTTTTCTATCTTTATTTACGAACACTTAACACTTACGATTATCGCAAACCATCGTACAATTGACTAGAATGGCTATTATACCACGAGAGGCTGGAAAAGGTTGGTTCATGATAAAACGAATAAAAACGCATTTGAATTGGTCAAAATCGAATCATTAGGATTAATGAAGACGGAATAAGTGTACATTGAGACGCGCTCCAAAGACTTTCTATATTAAAATGGTAATTTGATCATATTGGCTGCTATATCATTACAGAGAGCCTGAATTATGCTAACCGGGTGACAAGTTTCCGCTCCTCAACAGTCCTCAAGTTAAACCCGTCATACGCATGCGTAGGCCTACAGTCTATGGACAGGTGGAGATGAAATAACAATTAAAACAGCTAGTGGTTTTCTAATTCACAGCCTCTTCTTGTTTTCTCTGCCAGCGGGTGGACAGACAACAGGGACACTGGCAATGACGGTGAATATATTTAATGGAACATATTTTTATATTCAATGATTAAGGATCAATATTTCAACCGACATTTGTGTATATTGTACCCAACGAAGCAGTCAATTCACACGTTAACTGTGTGTCCACGCAAACATAAGAGCAGGATTTAGATTAAAATAGATTAAATTGCACTTTATCAATCACTCAACATGGGCTTTAGTTGTAACAGCAGCCAAACACACACACACAAGTTTATTTTTTAAGAAGGAGGGATTATATGAGGGCCTCAAAATGTCCAGGATAATTCACACGTGAATAATCCACATATCTGGCATTATATAATGGAGACCGAAACCTGACCATGTAAAATAAGAAAGATGTGAATTCTTAGAGAAAGAGAGATAGATGGATTATGGATAGATAGATTAATGTATGAACGATAGATAGATGGATGGACTGAATAAATTGATAAACAGAGTGTAATATGAATAGCGCTAGATGGAGATAGATATTGAGTCTGTCCATCTATCTATCTAGATGAACGGCGTTAAATGACAGACAGGTGGGTTAGAAACGGATCACTAATTGATTGATTGACAGTTGTCTATGTCATCACATAAAGTGGGAGGGGGGCATGTCCCACCAACATGGGCACACCTCTCTTACATCACTCCATCTGCCCTCTCCAATGTGCATGTGCTTGGTCAGCCCAGCCCCATGCGCTCATGAATACACGCACACACACATACATGCATATATATCTGGGTATATAAATATATATAGGTCAACTCTGTGGCCCCTGTCATGGCAGAGGGCCCTGGGGGCCTTCTGGGGCCCTCGCTTCTGTTGGCTCTGAGTGACATCACCAGTACTGAGGTGACGCTAATGAAGTGTGTGTGTGTGTGTGTGTGTGTGTGTGTGTGTGTGTGTGTGTCTGTGTCTGTGTGTGTCTGTGTAGTGTGGGGGTCAACACGCATTACGTGTCCGTTGTTAGATGGGGTGGGGTGAAGTTAGTAATTACTTTATACATTGACTGTTCAGGATGGTGGAGAGGGTGGCTGCACACATAATGATGCAATGAACACAGACACGCATCCACGCAAGCACACACACGCATGCACACACACACACACACAAACACACACACACACACACACACACACACACACACACACACACACACACACACACATATATATATACATATATGGGGTGTTACATAGGGCCGCGGACCTCCATATGTGTAGATGGATTATGCGCTAGCTGTGAAACAATAGGCCCATATGTGCAGTCCGCCCAGAGCCCAGCAGCTTCATTAGGACTAATGTGTTTATTAAAGTAAATTAGATTAGCAGCTCGTTAAAGCTAAGGGGCTGGGGGAGTGTAATGTGGATCAGGGGGGAAGCCGACCATGTCCCATACAACACATAACGGCACTGTTTGTATCATGTGTTTTATGTTTTATGAGTCTGTTAGCCGTGGCTAAAGGCTTTGGGTAACAGCCTGAGAGCCCCTATTTATGAAGCAGTGGTCTGTAATTATAAAATGTTGCATTCACATCATTTGCATAAATCAACCTTTTTCTTGAATGTTTTTCGTTGTTCGTTCGTTTCCACTTTGCTTGAACGTTCCAGTGTGTGTTGTCATGTGACATCGCACACTTTGCTTTCTATCCATCTTCCTGTCTGTCTGTCCTTCATGTCTGTCTGTCAATCTATTTATTTATCGTTCCGTCTAACTATCTGTCTGTTTATCCATCAGTCCGTCTCTCTGTCCTCCTCTGTTTGTCTGTCGCTCTGTCTGTCTTTATCTTTATCTATCTGGCTATCTATCTGTGTCATCCCCTTCCCCCTCATGTCATTAAGGGGGATAGAGACTAGGGCTTCTGCCAAATTGAAATAAATCCCACCCAGACCTCCCCCTCTCTTCCTCCCTTCGTGGTTCCCCCCTCACTCCCCTCCTCCTCCTCTCTATCTAATTGCTTTCTGAGACGCTTGGCTGCTTCCTGTTGTCGTTAGCTTATGAGCTGTGAGATCCAATCAGCCTTAAGCCCCTCCTCTTCTGTTAGAGGGAAACCCCGCCCATCATTCTCAGTCCCCATTTTTATGAGATTGACACTTGAACACACCAACCCACAACAGTTGGTGCTTCTTGTGTCTTTAGCTAGCATACACGTCTCTGAATGCAAACAAATGCATTCAGAATATTTAAATAGGCGAAGGCATGAGAAAAATATCTTGAATGTTGGTAGTTGGTAGCTCTAACTACTTCTAAATGCAACACTACAACGTACTTCGACCATGAAGGAATCTTTTGCATCAATCAATCTATACATCTATTCCAATCCCTTGCTTTAACAAGGGATTTTAAAGCAACAGTGATGATGACTAGCTTGACGAAAATGCAATTGAAAAATCAGTTGGAGGGGGTTGTTGGGTGGGGGGGAGGGAGTCACTAAAAGCACACTCTCTGGCCCCATGGAAGGACCCAATCACAGACCAGGATACAGTCACATGTTCAAACGTACGCTGTATACATGCATGACCCACGCATGCGTTGACACTATAACACAACACGCTTTACAGCTCGTTCATTAACACAATGAACCGTTAACCACCATCTGTATTTCTTTATGCCTCTACCTGACCCAAAGAGGCATAAAGATTCCATCCACAACATATATATAACAATAATAAGTATAATATCAATAATTAT
>NC_044055.1:14988182-15003182 GCF_902167405.1 Gadus morhua | reverse complement strand
AAATTAGTAGATAGTAGTAGTGTAGTTAAGTCAATAGACCTATGTTTGTGTGTGTGTGTGTGTGTGTGTGTGTGTGTGTGTGTGTGTGTGTGTGTGTGTGTGTGTGTGGTGTGTGTGTGTGTGTGTGTGTGTGTGTGTGTGTGTGTGTGTGTGTGTGTGTGTGTGTGTGTGTGTGTGTGTGTGTCTGTTAGATAGAGATAGATAGATAATATAGTGGGGGAGAGCCAGAGTGACAGACGTAGAGGGAGAACAGTTACTGTAAAACAAATAGCGTGACAGTGAGAGCCAGACAGCGAGACAGAGTGACAGCGAGACAGACAGACAGTGAGTGCGAGTGTCCTCCAGGGTGTTGACCTGTTCTTTCTTTTATGTCGTTGTAAAGACCTGCCAAGGTCACTCTGGTAATCATCAGTATGTAATCGCTGGAAGACGTGGCCTAGCAATAGCATAATTAGCATGTGCTAACTGTAAGATGAAGCATGGAATAGCAGCATAAGAGCATACTAGCTGTAATATGTTGCAGGCAATAGCTTAATTAGTGTGTGCTTGCTGTACGGGCTAGCATAGAGTAGCAACAATAACGTGTGCTAGCTGTAAGATGTAGCATAGCAATACTGTAATTTATGTGTTAACTGTAAGATGAGGCATGGAATAGCATAATTTGCGTATGCTAGCTTTAAGGCATAGCTGTGGCGTAATTCATGGCGTTTTCTTTTCAATTAATTGATGGGGTTAATGTATTTACATTAACCCTGAATCAGGCTATCTTCCAATGACATCTGGATTTAATATAGTTAACACAATAATATAATGAATATAAACACGAAGATAAAGAGAGTGTCTTTGGGAGTTTTTCTGCAACATCATTTATTTTTACTTACTACTTTACTGCTACTATACAATAAGGATTCCCTTATTAGACAAAAGCACAAAGAAATAGTTTGAGAGTACATCGTAAAACGTAGAGAGTAGGTTCCCGGCTGTGAGGTGCTGTAAAGAACTGCAAGTGTAGTAATGTACTGTATGTCACAGAACACCCATAAAACACTCTTTATTACAGAGCACATTACAGAGCTTTGGTAATCAATCAATGATGACATTTTAGGAGGGCCGATCGTACAGTTTCTAACATCTAAAGGAGAACTCATTTTATTTTATTTGTATTTCATCGTATGCTATAAAAAAGAAAATAAAAAGCCAAGTAGGGCCCCATAAAGACGTTGGAGAAGGGTTCAACGACCCGGAAAGGTTGATCCAAGAGTGGGTCTCGCCGTGTTTGTGTTAGAGTCAGCGAATTTCACACCTTGCCGCCCGACCTTGCTCCATAAAAAACATTCCCATTCATGGCTGTGAATGGATTCTCTGCTGCCACTCACAATTTTTTTATTCCGTTCTGAAACTCATTGAACTGGCGCTGTCTTCGTGCCCCGACCCAGAACCCGTGATGTCACAAGTGTGAGCGGGGGGGGGGGGGGGGGGGGGGGGGTGTGTGGGTGGCCCTGACCAGAGGTGTACTTAAAGGGCTGCAGAAGTGTGTCTCGGCACCTTCGCTCTTCCTTCTCTCTCTCTCCTCGTCGCCTCTGCTCGCTCGCCCTCTCACTCAACATGGCCTTTGCTGGAAAATGGGAACTGGAGACACAGGAGGGATACGACGCCTTCTGCAAACTCCTCGGTGAGACGGACACACACGCCACTCTCCCCTGTTTTATCTGCTCCTCTATCTGCTTTTCTCTATCGCTGTTCCCCTGTCTTATCAATGACTTTTTATGCTTGTATGGTTCGTGACAGGTCGTTCTTTTTTGGTACATTAGATGTATATTGAACTGTAGAGACTCGCACAGGTGCACTGCAGGTGCTTAGGAGTGTGGTAGAAGTGCACTTCAACTGAGGAAAACTATAGATCGTCACTAGAACTTGGTGAGACTGATCTGTGAGATAAGTCCACGAAGGTCCTTGTAATCTCCTTAATTCGCCCAAATACATTGGAGTCTGTTTGGACACCAGTGCATTCAGTATATGAAGGGCCATGATAAAGGGTTTGAGTTAAACATAAAAAATAAAAAAGATACTTCAAAGGCATATGGCGGAACATTTTGGGTAGAGAAAAGTTAGTTTGGTCTTCTGTAAGACGTAATGCTTCAAGGTTGGATGCTTTCTTCCCTTTAGTCCACATCTTGCCCCAGGTAGTCTGTGTGGTCCTCGTGCTTGGATGGCTCTCAACAGGTCAAGGAAGTCGAGTGGCCAAGGTCCCCCCAGCCGAGAAGTACTACGTTCGATCCCCAATGTCCTCAGCCTTACCTCAAAGCATTGATCAAGTGGCTGACCCTTAACTCTTAGGTCCAACCTCACTGAAGGTCATGATTTGGAAAAGCATTTTGTAACTCAAAGGTGTTCTCTTTTCTGCTCCTCCTCCCCATTCCTAAACTCTCTTCCTCTCCTCCTTCTCTCCCCTTCCTATCCCCCTTTTACCCGCTTCATCTCCACTCCCCTTCTCTCCTATCCTCACCTCACCTTCTCTGCTTTCAACTCCTCTCCCCTCTCCTTTGTTCCTCTCCACTCCCCCCCTCCTCCCCATCCCTCTCCTCTCTGATTCTATCAACCACACACCACATTAGTCATTAGTATTGCTGCGTACACGCTCACCTCCCTCTGTCCCCTCCCTCCCTCCGCCCAGGCATCCCTGCTGACGTCATCGAGAAGGGGCGTGACTACAAGATGGTGACGGAGGTGACCCAGAGCGGGGAGGACTTCACCTGGACCCAGCTGTACCCGGCCGGCGCCCGCGTCTCCAACAAGTTCAGCGTGGGCAAGGAGAGTGACATGGAGACCATCGGTGGCAAGAAGTTCAAGGTATGTGCGTGTGTGTGTGTGTGTGTGTGTGTAGGGGTGTGTGTGTGTGTGTGTGTGTGTGTGTGTGTGTGTGTGTGTGTGTGTGTGTGTGTGTGTGTGTGTGTGTCTGTGTGTGTGTGTGTGTGTGTGTGTGTGTGTGTGTGTGAATAATGATGTACAAAGTATTGGGGACGGGGGAAGAGTGGATGAATGATGATGATGATGGTGATGATGATGATGAAGATGATGATGATGAGGATGCTAACCCCAGTGCTCTGTGCTCTCCCCCCAGGCCACGGTGGCCATGGCCGGGGGCAAGCTGAGCGTCAGCTTCCCCAACTACAGCCACACCTCGGAGATCTGCTGCGGGAAGTTGGTGGAGGTAAAGCCTGGTTCTCTTTCTGGTCCAATAGGCACCAGCGATGAGGGTCATGTGATCGTGGGTTGACTCATTGGGTTTTAAAGGAGGCCCTGTAGACATTACTGTCACTGGTTACATGAGTGGTTAGTGTTGATGAGCAGGTTATGGTTTCATTTTATTTATTGTGGTTATTTGAAATCCGAAGTGCTGACGTTTGATTGAGGGCGATTAATGAGGGAACAGTGACATAGTTATATTATATAGTAATTCTAAAGATAATTTCAATTAACAATACCCTTAAAAAATCTCCTTATCTTTCTATCGCTCTCTCTCTCTCAGACCTCCACCTCCGGGTCCATTGTGCTCAAGAGGACCAGCAAGAAGCTATAAATGTTTTGACCTTTGGCCTCTGATCTCTGACCTCACAACGACACATCCATCTTTACTCAAATTCAATAAAGTGAAAACTGTCATGACAACTTATGACCACCTCTGCTTTGTCTACCTAACGCATGTCATACAATTGTGTCTGTGTGTGTGTGTGTGTGTGTGTGTGTGTGTGTGTGTGTGTGTGTGTGTGTGTGTGTGTGTGTGTGTGTGTGTGTGTGTGTGTGTGTGTGTGTGTGTGTGTGGCTGTGTGTGTGTGTCTGTGTGTGGGTGTCTGTGTATTTGAGAGAAAAACAGATACTGGGATGAGTCTATGTTCTACTGAATCGAGAAATGATAGAAGTTGAGCAAAGTTAGTTTTAGTCTTTAGTTAAGGTTGGACAAATTAGCACACTTGCACTTCATAGTTGTGACATTTACTTTTTTTACTGTGCCGTTTATTTTAGAAACTCCTGGAGGGCCACAAAAACGATTAATAATTGGAACCATTTTTTCGAAATCTGCTTTTTTTAGTTTATTATTATTTTTTATTAAATTTGTACTTATCAATCAAGTATACCGTTTTGACTGCATGGACTTTCTAACACTTAAAGGTCCCATATTATGAGTATGATTAGCCGTTACATGCCGTTTTAAAAATCGGCCTCATCTACGTTTTTCACAAGTCGACGGGTCCACCTAGATGTATGACAGATATAAGCAACGTCTGCTACACTCCACTGGGTAGGCTGGTAGACTGATCTATCCAGCACACATCTAGGTGGACACGCCCACGTTTGATGCCACTAAAACACAGGAAGAGGCAGATTTCTAAAACGGCTTGTAACGGCTAATCAGACTCGCTCCTAGTGGTATAATATGGGACCTTTAAGCACATTTTTACTTTGCCCCGAAGCTCCTTAGCCTAGAAAACAGACAAACAGCAGGACTATTTTTCTGATATAGCAGGTGTTGTACAGCTTGTTCCCACCTGGGGAGGGAGTTTTGGCCCAGGACCCACCAAATATGAAGACATTCTCGTTGCATTGTCATTATCTTCATGTCTCTTGCGTATCATGTCATCTTGTCAACAATACAGTAGACTATTTCTCTTTTCATTCTTCCAACAGACTGATGAACAAATAACACAGGCACGCATAATTTATATTTAAACATTGTTTTTAAGTTTGACCATATTGTGAAAGCGCCTTTGACTGGAGGGCAAGAAAATCCATTCAGGTTCCAGATGTTTGACCAGAGAGGGCGCTGCTCTTTTGCTTTGGTTTGGTCATCTTGTGGTTACTATAATATCTGAGAACATCTGTAGTCAACTACAGATGTTCTGTAGTCGATTTGGCATCAGAGGCATTCTTGTTTCTGTTTGAGGCACACGTTTTATTGACCAATCATGTTTTAGCGTCGCTGGTTGCCCGCATGTACGCAGTCCACCAGAGCAACAATCTCGGAACCCATAAGCTATCATCTGAGGATGATTTAGCATTTCATTAGCTTTGATATCTGTTTAAAGAGATAAGCCAAAATGTCATCTGGACCGGAATTGCCCTTTTAGATCATCGAAAACAATGACCGGTGCTCGGAAAATAAATTCTTTGCGCCGATATCAATGACCTGTTTTACGGCTACACCGGAAGCTCAGGAATATCGCCCCTTGTCTCCAGAAGTAAATTGGTCCTCTACTAACAGTGACTGATGCTTTGTGTCTCTGCATCTTTTATAGACTGTTTATCGTCACCCTCAACTATTCTCATCTTATTTACAACAGCTCCTTGCTGATCCTTTCAAGCATTCCTGCTCCTGCGATGTTGGAAAAAAAAATCATAATATAAATTATTGCTGTAATTTTTATCCAATCCCCTCTCCCTCTCGGCCTTATTTTCTCTTAACCTGTTTTCCCCTGTTTATTTTCCTCTTTCGCCTTCTGTGGCTCTGCTCCCTCTATTCTTCTTTATTCTCGTTTTATTTTCCTTTATGTTCTCTCTTGCCCTCGTGAAGTCTCGCTCCCTCCATTGGCGTCACTACCTCTGTTAGCCTCAGCGTCTGGCATACAGCTTTTCATTGCCGCTGCACCTCTGATAGCTTAGCGTTAGCCGCTAGCTCGTAGCAACCCGGCTCCCCTTTAATCCCGCCTGGCCGTGGCTCCCAGCCAAGCACACAATCAGTTAATTAAGCATGCGGGTCCCAGGAACCTTCTGGAAGGTCTCCTAGGAGTGTTCTGGAGGCCCGGTGGCTCCTGCCTCATGAATTTACGGCTTCATTAATTCCACCCGCAGAAGAAGAAGAAAAAAAAAGTAAAACAACAACTACATATCTCCAGAATACATTTTAGCACCAGACACGAGGAGCGTGACAGCCGGTGAGTGTGTGTGTGTGTGTGTGTGTGTGTGTGTGTGTGTGTGTGTGTGTGTGTGTGTGTGTGTGTGTGTGTGTGTGTGTGTGTGTGTGTGTGTGTGTGTGTGTGTGTGTGTGTGTGTGTATATGTGTGTGTGCTTGTGTGGGAGTGAATGTGTTTGTGTGTGTGCATGTTAGTGTGTGTGTGTGTTTGCCTGCATGGGTGTGTGTGTGTGTGTGGACGGTGCAGGTTAATATACAAAGAAATTAAAAAATAATGACGTGTGTGAGTGCAAGAGTGAGCCAGGGAGAGGGAGGGATAGAGAGGGAGGGGTAGAGGAAGAGGAGATAGAGAAACATGAAGGGGGTAAAAAATAGAGAGAAAGATCAGTTAAAGAAAGATGGCAGATGGTGAAAGACAGAGAGCAGGCGAGAAATAGAGAAGGGGGAGATAGTAAAGAGAGCAGGAGAAAAAATAGAGAGAGATATAGAGTGAGATAACAACAGAGGAAAAAGAGAAGGGGGAGTCAGAGCAAGACAGACCCGGAGAGAAATAGAGAGAGAAAGAGCGAGAGAGCAACGGAAGGAGGGATGAGGAGATGGAGAAAGACATAGGAGGAGAGAAGCAGAGGGAGAAAGAGCGAGAGAACCACAGAAGGAGGGATGGGGAGATGCCTGGAGAAAGACAGGAGAAGAGAAGCAGAGGGAGAAAGAGCGAGAGAACGACAGAGAGAACTAAAGAGAGGAGAGAGAAAGAGTAGAGAGAGAGGGAGAGGGAGAGAGAGGAGGGGGGGGGGGGGCAGGGGGAGGGTGGTCCTGACTCAATAGCTCCCTAATGAAAACAGGAGCTGGGGTGGGATCGCCCGGGGTGCTGATTGTTTTGGTGTAATAACCAGAGGTCCTCCCTCTCCCGCGGCGTCGCGGCAATCAGCGGCCTGTACTTCTCCCCGAGTAGGGGTTGTAAGGCAACAAGTAAGGCGTCATTTCGCCGTGTTTTCCAGGCTCAATGGTGGCGGCAATCACTACCGCAATACCACCTCCTTTGTCCCAGACAAACACGCCTAATTGGCTATTTCTGAGGGCCGCTGTTCTCTGATTGGGCATTTTCTCGCTGGGTGCTAATTGGCCGTCATCTAAACGAGCGGAAGAGGAGGGAGACTGGTTGTGGAGATCCGCTGCATACTAGGTGCTTTAAATGTACTGTGTGCTGTGGCCAGTATTTCTGTGTGTGTGTGCGTGTGTGTGTGTGTGTGTGTGTGTGTGTGTGTGTGTGTGTGTGTGTGTGTGTCTGTGTGTGTGTGTGTGTGTGTGTGTGTGTGTGTGTGTGTGTGTGTGTGTGTCTGTGTCTGTGTCTGTGTGTGTGTGTGTGTGTGTGTGTGTGTGTGTGTGTGTGTGTGTGTGTGTGTGTGTGTGTGTGTTGTGTGCTGGTTTCAGTATGACGGAACACTGCAGTCTGTAGCATTCAAACAACCTCAATTGTGACAGGATTTTATTCTTTGGTGTGGCCATATTGTTACACGCCGATACCTGTAGGCATCCTTGAGCACGAATCTGTTTCTTATGGCCGCCCCCTGCAACCCTGTCTCGTCAAAATTACGTTCCCAGAGAACTATTCGGCATTCTCAATTACGTTTGTCATAAAACGTATTTTGTCCGCGATTACGTTTTATTGAACGTATTGCAAATACGTTCGTCCTCAGCCTATTTTTTGCCATTTATTAACCTCTAGGATTATGTTTGGTTGAAACGTATCCCAGATAGGTTAAATGTCAACGTATAGCACATTATTGTCATTAAGGCATATCTCCCTTTCAGGGAACGTTTCATTTAACGTATTTTGTCTGAAAAACGTATCTTGGCTGTGGATACGTGTTATTGAACATATCGCAAATACGTTCGTTGTCAACCTATTTTTTGCCATTCATTTACCTCTAGGATTATGTTTGGTTGAAACGTATCCCAAATATGTTAAATGTCAACGTGTAGCACATTATTGTCATTAAGGCATATTTCCCTTTCGGGAAACGTTTCATTTAACGTTATTTTGTCCCTGATTACGTCTTATTGAACATATTGCAAATAGGTTCGTTCTCAACATTTTTGTTGTTATTTATTTAAGCTACCTCTTGGATTACATAGGCTACATTTAATTGAAACGTATCCTTAATAGGCTACGTTAAATTTTGATAACACATTATTGTCAGCATATAGGCATAGGTCTACCTCTCGGGTATGAGGGGCCGCCCGGGACAGAATTCATACTTGGTCTTACACACACTATTATACTCTCTCACATACACTATTATACTCTCTCACATACACTAAATACTCTCTCACATACACTACTACTCTCTCTCACATACACTACTATACTCTCTTACATACACTACTATACTCTCTTACATACACTACTATACCCTCTCACATACACTACTATTCTCTCTCACATAAACTACTATACTCTCTCACATACACGACTATACACTCTCATACTTACATGTAAAAGGAGTTTAATAGTTTGAATGAAACGGAAGTGAGTTTGAGTGAAACAGAAGTGAGTTTGAATGAAACGGAAGTGAGTTTGAAATGTTCTTAAGAGTCCGCAGAAATCGAATATCAATATTATTTTAGTGTAATTACATTGTGTATATGCACAAGCCATCTTATACAAAGCAGCCGAAAAATAGAAAACCGAAACGCTACTATGTTTTTTTTTAGAAAACTGCGATTCAGGGTTTGAATTCTGCTATTGTCGTCTGATTCATTGAATCCGCTGTGTTTGCCTGCTAGTTTACGCACACCCCTTGCGCATTTGTTCTCTCAACCACACGTGAGACGTTGTTTGACATGCTGGATATCGTCAGAAAGGTATTTTCATTGGCTATTAGGATATCTAAGGCCCGTCCCCGACCCTTGCTGTCTGCTGGTGTAGCTGTCAATCAAAGTATACACGCACCGTTTTGATAGTGATCGCCTCATTGGCTTGTAAGGCTTGTAAACAAGGAAGTATTGGTCTTACAGACATGTGGGAGGGCTCTATGTCACCGTGAGACCCTGGCAAACACAGCGGATTCAATGAATCAGACGACAATAGCAGAATTCTAACCCTGAATCGCAGTTTTCTAAAAAAAAAAACAGTAGCGTTTCGGTTTTCTATTTTTCGGCTGCTTTGTATAAGATAGCTTGTGCATATACACAATGTAATTACACTAAAATAATATTGATATTCAATTTCTGCGGACTCTTATGAACATTTCAAACTCACTTCCGTTTCATTCAAACTCACTTCCGTTTCATTCAAACTCACTTCCGTTTCATTCAAACTATTAAACTCCTTTTACATGTAAGTATGAGAGTGTATAGTCGTGTATGTGAGAGAGTATAGTAGTGTATGTAAGAGGGTATAGTAGTATGTGTAAGAGGGTATAATAGTGTATGTAAGAGAGTATAGTAGTGTATGTAAGAGAGTATAGTAGTGTATGTAAGAGAGTATAGTAGTGTATGTAAGAGAGTATAGTAGTGTATGTAAGAGAGTATAGTAGTGTATGTAAGAGAGTATAGTAGTGTATTTAAGAGAGTATAGTAGTATGTGTAAGAGAGTATAGTAGTATGTGTAAGAGAGTTTGAATGAAACGGAAGTGAGTTTGAATGAAACGGGAAAGTTTGAATGAAACGGAAGTGAGTTTGAATGAAACGGGAAAGTTTGAATGAAACGGAAGTGAGTTTGAATGAAACGGAAGTGAGTTTGAATGAAACGGAGGTGAGTTTGGAATGTTCGTAAGAGTCCGCAGAAATCGAATATCAATATTATTTTAGTGTAATTACATTGTGTATATGCACAAGCCATCTTATACATAGCAGCCGAAAAATAGAAAACCGAAACGCTATTATGTTTTTTTTTTTAGAAAACTGCGATTCAGGGTTAGAATTCTGCTATTGTCGTCTGATTCATTGAATTCGCTGTGTTTGCCAGGGTCTCACGGTGACATAGAGCCCTCCCACATGTCTGTAAGACCAATACTTCCTTGTTTAAAAGCCTTACAAGCCAATGAGGCGATCACTATCAAAACGGTGCGTGTATACTTTGATTGACAGCTACACCAGCAGACAGCAAGGGTCGGGGACCGGCCTTAGATATCCTAATAGCCAATGAAAATACCTTTCTGACGATATCCAGCATGTCAAACAACGTCTCACGTGTGGTTGAGAAAACAAATGCGCAAGGGGTGTGCGTAAACTAGCAGGCTCTTCCCCAGAGTCGGAAGACCCTGAGACCCTGGCAAACACAGCGGATTCAATGAATCAGACGACAATAGCAGAATTCAAACCCTGAATCGCAGAAAAAAAAACATAGTAGCGTTTCGGTTTTCTATTTTTCGGCTGCTTTGTATAAGATGGCTTGTGCATATACACAATGTAATTACACTAAAATAATATTGATATTCGATTTCTGCGGACTCTTTTGAACATTTCAAACTCACTACCGTTTCATTCAAACTCACTTCCGTTTCATTCAAACTCACTTCCGTTTCATTCAAACTATTAAACTCCTTTTACATGTAAGTATGAGAGTGTATGGTCGTGTATGTGAGAGAGTATAGTAGTGTATGTGAGAGAGAATAGTAGTGTATGTGAGAGGGTATAGTAGTTTATGTAAGAGAGTATAGTAGTGTATGTAAGAGAGTATAGTAGTGTATGTAAGAGAGTATAGTAGTGTATGTGAGAGAGAGTAGTAGTGTATGTGAGAGAGTATAATAGTGTATGTGAGAGAGTATAATAGTGTATGTGAGAGAGTATAATAGTGTGTGTAAGACCAAGTATGAATTCTGTCCCAGACGGCCCCTCATACTCGGGGAAGCGTACGATTGATTGTAATGTTAATAGTCCAACGTTATATCAACATGTCACAAGAGGAGAAATTAGCTGCTGACGGGGTAACTGTAGGAGCGGGGGTTGCTTTGTTGATTTCTTTATCTAGGGATAGATGTGGTCAAAGCGGGAAGTGTGCGTTGTCTGGGCGGCTGCCTGAACTGAGCTGCAGGAAATTATGTTCACACGTTTCTTCATTCATTCATGAAGGCTAATTCAGGTTATTCAGGTTTTTCAGACAAAATACGTTAAATGAAACGTTCCCTGAAAGGGAGATATGCCTTAATGACAATAATGTGCTATACGTTGACATTTAACCTATCTGGGATACGTTTCAACCAAACATAATCCTAGAGGTTAATAAATGGCAAAACAATAGGCTGACAACGAACGTATTTGCGATATGTTCAATAAAACGTATTCACGGCCAAGATACATTTTTCAGACAAAATACGTTAAATGAAACGTTCCCTGAAAGGAAGATATGCCTTAATGACAATAATGTGCTATACGTTGACATTTAACCTATCTGGGATACGTTTCAACCAAACATAATCCTAGAGGTTAATAAATGGCAAAAAATAGGCTGAGGACGAACGTATTTGCAATACGTTCAATAAAACGTAATCGCGGACAAAATACGTTTTATGACAAACGTAATTGAGAATGCCGAATAGTTCTCTGGGAACGTAATTTTGACGAGACAGGGTTGCCCCCTGCTATTTGTGATAGGTATCTGACTTCACTTAGGATGTAAGTGTCGTCTAAATGACTCGCTAGTAAAAAGTCGATGGACAATTTCGTTCATTTATTTGAATTCGCAAGTCATTGAGGGGGGCACCGGGAGAGATCACATCCGTTTAACAGCATGCCACCCCTGGTGCTAAACATGGCATGACCCTTAACATGATCTTAACAGGTTTAATAGGCATGCAGTTCTTTTATAGCCTTTAATAAAAACACACGTATTAGGGGGTTAAATTGTATGTTTCTTATTTCAATTAATAAAAGGCTCTTGTAAATCCACAATTGTAAATCAACCAATAACTGGTATGTTTGTTGAACAAAATGTAGGTAAAAATGCACACAATATTCGACATATTAGACATATTCCAATGTTCAAAAGTTTGATAGGCAGAAAGAGACACACACACATACACAAATAAATAGAGGGAGAGCGGGATGAAAAGAGAGAAAGAGAGGGAGATGGGGAAGGTCAGAGACAAGAAGGGGAGAGACCGAAACAGAGAGAAAGACACAGAGAGGAAGAGAGACATAGAGAAGAAGAGGGGGAGAGAGGGAAAGATAGAGAGAAAGAAGGAGGGGGAGAGACCAAGAGGGAGAGAGGGGGAGACACCAAGAGGGAATAAACGGAGAGGGTGATGGAGGCCGAAGAGAGAGAGAGAGTGAGAGAGAGAGAGAGAGAAGGACGGACAAAAGAGTGAGAGCGAGACAGAAATCATGAACAAAGTGACAACAGGGAGAGACGGAACCAAAGAAAAGAAAAAAAGACAAGGACAGAGAAGACAAAACAACCTGGCTAAGATAATGATGGGGGCATGAGCCGCACCGTGATTGGCACTTAATAACCTGGAATTATCTCTAATAACCATGGTAACAGAGAAGTAATTGGCCGAGAGTTCCACGTCCCTCAGTAGAACGGCACCAGGCGCATTTGATATGGTAGGAACCCCCACCAGCCTCCTACCCTGAAAGCATCCTCAGCCCTCCTAGCCTCATACCCCCCAAGCCTCCTTACCCTCCTACCCGCCTACCGTCCTAGCCTCGTCACCTCCTAGCCTCCTACCCTGCAACCATCCTAACTCCAAGCCTGCTACCCTGCTACCCTCCTACTCCCTCCTAGCCTCCTAGCCTCCTAGCCTCCTGGCCTCCTAGCATCCCACCTCCAGGCCCCTGCTGCACAGCTGGACTGCAGCATTAATTGCATGTATTGTCCTGCTGTATGTTAGTGACAAAGGACCACTGCCTCTCCTCTCAATGTGGCTCATTGGTGCCCCACGGTTCCTGTTGTGCTCCCTCTCTCTCTCTCTCTCCCTCTCTCTCCCTCCCTCTCTCTCTCTCCCTCCCTCCCTCCCTCTCTCTCTCTCTCTCTCTCTCTCTCTCTCTCTCTCTCTCTCTCTCTCTCTCTCTCTCTCTCTCTCTCTCTCTCTCTCTCTCTCCCTCTCTCTCTCTCTCTCTCTCTCTCTCTCTCTCTCTCTCTCTCTCTCTCTCTCTCTCTCTCTCTCTCTCTTTCTTCTCTCTCTCTCTCTCGCTCTCTCTCTCTCTCTCCCTCTCCCTCTCTCTCTCTCTCTCTCTCTCTCTCTCTCTCCTTCTCTCTCTCTCTCTCTCTCTCTCTCTCTCTCTCTCTCTCTCTCTCTCTCTCTCTCTCTCTCTCTCTCTCTCTCTCTCTCTCTCCTTGTCTTTTCTCTCCCTGTCTCTCTCTGTATCAGTCTCTCCCTCTCTCCCTCTATCTCTCTATCTCCATCTTTAATTTTCCTAGCATATAGCACATTTGTCAGACCACTTGTCAGGCCCAACAGCGTGAACAGTAATTCATTCCCTTTGGAGCCCCCCCCCGCCCCCCCACACAACGCTCACACAGAGAGCGTGTGTTTGATGGCTCCGTCTGAAGTTGATTCACGTCGGTGCTTTGTCTTGATATTGAAATGTGCCAGCTGAACTTTCCCTGGCCCAAATTGAGCTTCTTGGGCCACATCTCACTCACACAAGCATGCACAAAAACACATGCACCCACATACACACACACGCACACATGCACGCACCCAGACATGTATTCATATTTGCTTCCAGTTGTTGCCCCCCAACCCCCCGTCCTCTTTATATCCCCCCCCCCTCTAATCCCCCCATCCCCTCCGTCAGCAAGCGAGCCAAGCCAGTTGGTATTTGATCTCTCGGTCCATCTCTTCTTCCATTCATCCCTCCATCCCACCATCCGGTCGGGGAGGCTGACTCCAGTGCCCTCTGTAGCCCAGGACCAGGCCTCCCTCTGGGGGGACAGTGGCAGCCTTTGTTCCCCGTCCCATGCCTCGCATTCCCCATGCCTGCCGTGGTGTCTCTGGGCAGTGGTGGCGGTGCACTGTGGGCAGACCCACCGGCCGCTGAGACAGCCCGCCAGCTGAGAGGCAGCCAGACAGGCATTCCATGTCAGGCCGGGCCTGTCAGGTACGCACCGCCCCGCGCCAGCCAATCGGGTGGCTCCCATCAGTCAGCCAATCAGCCGGCTAGTCGGCCGCACAGCAAAATACTAACCCTGCTGTCAATCTGTTTCTCTCTTATCTCCCTCTCCGTCCATCTCTCCCTTGCCATCTCTCTCTCCCCCCGTCTCTCGCTCTCTCCATCCATCCATGTCAATTCATCTTCCCGTTTCCCTCTCTCCAACCATGCATCTCTCTCTCTCTCTAACCGTGCATCTCTTTATCTGTAATCCAAACGATCCATCCATAAAACCATCCGCCATCCATCCATCCACTTCATTCATCCATTCACCCGTCCATAATCCATGGAGTGGGTCACGTCGTGCTCCCCCGCTGCCCCATAACAAGGCCTCTCTCTGGGTGACAGTGGTCTGCTTTGTTCCCTACCCATGTCTCACATTCCCCACAGCTGCCCTGGGTTCCACCACCACCACCACCACCGCCGCCGCCGCCACCACCACCACAGTCCTCCCCCTCAAGGCACGGGGCCACCGAGGGGGGGTGGATGGGGAGGTGGGCCAGGGGGGGGGGGTGGTTGTCACGTCTCTCATGTCGACCGCTAACTCCCTCATTCCTCGAACCCCTGCCTAATTGCTCCACATCATTACAGATGTCGCCCCCACCCCGCAGCCCTCTCATTCACATCTCCCCGGCTTCCGTCCCCTCCTCTGTCGCTCCCCATCTCGCTCCCTGCACTCTTTTCACTCCGCTGCTCACAAAGTGGCTCATTCATCGAGTCATAACTTTTTCCTCCCTTTTGATCATCTCGCCACTCCCCCCCCCCCCCCCCCCCCCCCCTCCCCCTCTCCCTCTCCCCTTTCCCCTCTCCTCATTCCTCCTCCTTGCACATTTTGCCTCTCCCTTTTCATGCTTACCAAATTCCTGCGTCCACCATCAACCCAACCCCCCCCCCCCCGCCCCTTAGCCCCTCTCTGTCCCCTCTGGGGCCCTCCGGTCATGTCAGTCGTGCACGTCACTCAGGGCCTCCCCCCTGGGCCCCCCTCTAACACC